>NC_056750.1:401353890-401361390 GCF_019279795.1 Protopterus annectens | reverse complement strand
GGGTTTCAGTGAAATGGGCTGTCAGCTAAAGTAGAGACCCATATATATATATATATATATATATATATATATATATATATATATATAGTTGCACACATACATACGAAAATATGATGTATCAATTCCTTGGAGAGACTGACAGAAAACAACCATCAACTACACCATCGATTACACAATTTCAAAAACCCAAACCATGCAATCCCAAGTCCTCACAATTTAAATTGATTGACAAAGGAAATTATCAAAAATAACCCGTGATCATTTGTCTGTTGTATGTACACATATATTTTGTGTATACATTATCACACGCACACACACAAATATATACATGTATATCTACACACAAATGCACACATATGCTTATATGTAGTATTTCACAGAAACATGCTTAATTATCTTTTTTTTTTTTTTGCAACTTTTTTCCCTTACTATCTAACAGTTATCATACCCTCTCTCAGTCAGTCAAGCCATGCCTTTCTTTCATCTGGCAATAGCTGATCAAGTGAGTTCGTTGTCAAGGTAGTCATTAGGTGTGGTTTGAAAGATTTTCTCCTTGGCCTTAGCCTCATACATACCTGTTGAGATGCTGGGGAGAGGCCATGTAATGGGCTGTCTATGGAGGATGTCCCCTCATTTCCACACGGGGCAATTCCTCTAAGCAGCACTGGCCCTATGACATGAGAGGAAGTTTGTTTAGTCACCACCAGGAAGATTGCACCACCATATTTGCACTGGAATGTAAGCATACCCCACTGTCCCCCTGAGAAGGACAGGGAAGCCTTGCCCCTTTACTCCTCACCCTTCCTATGTGGCTTCTCCAGTGCCAGGACTAGTAATCAAACCCCAGTTGTCTGGGTAGCACCTAGGACTCTATCCCTCTCTGCGCCATGGTGCCATAAAAACTATCATTTGCTCAGTATACGGTATGTGTTACTTTATAACCTACGTGAACAAAAAAATGTCCTTTTGTAAAGCAGGTATGAAAAGACAACTTAAAAGAAATGCAGTATTTGAAACTGTATTTACATTTTTGTGAAAAATAAAAGTTCAGGGTGGCACATTTCTGTCGCAAAACAATACGAATACAAAGTCTATCAAAGATGGCCCAAAAATGTCCACGAATAATAGTTATTTCCTTCAGCTCCTTAAATGCACAAGAAGCAACTATTCTACAGTTAGGGAAGACATGTTTCAGCTTTCCACACTAGCAAGGCAAATTCTACATATGCAGCAACCTTTCTCCAACTTTCCCTTGCAGAATATCAGCTCCATTCTTTCAGACATGTCTTTTTCCACTTGAAGTTGCTGCGGATTCTCCCAGAATTCCTGTAAGATTAGAGATATCATCTCTCACAAGCCTGCTCAGCCCCAGACTCAAGTACAGCTGGGTTTACTCCTATGTTATTTCCAGTTTCCTACATGTAAAGCCTATGTTTGTTGTCAGCAGCACAATGTCTGTTGTGTAATGTATTTTGTTGGTGTAGTGTTTTCCTATTCAAGTGAAATCATGTCTGGTTGTGGTAAAAAGAAAAGGTTTTGGAAAGGAGGTGTCAAAAGGTATTTAGTCAAGACTTTCCTACCTTCCCCACTGCTTCCCTTTATGTTCATAACTGAAAAAGCAACCACTGTATAGCATTTTAGTGGATAGCAAGAAGAGATAAGGAGGAATGTTTGAATGAACATTGCAAAGAACTGGAAAAAGACAGTAGAATGGGAAAGGCAAAGAGATCTGTCCAAGAAGGTTGATGATATTAAGGAAAAACTTCCATGTAAAAAAGGGCATGATAAAACAAAAAGATGGGAGGGACCTAGCAGAAGCAGGAGATATGTAGAACAATATGCAGAAGAACTATATAAGAAGGGCACTGATACATACTTTGGTATTTTTTTCTGATCTGGAGCCAGACATGCATGAAAGTGAAGTAAAATAGGCCCTAAAATCTTGGTAATAATAAGGCCACACAAAGAGACAGAATTACAGATGAATTCTATAATATCCTGCAAAACTATGCTATTACAGTGCTGCTTGGAATTTGCCTGCAGATTTGTAAAGCACAATAGTAACTATTAGTTCAAAAAATTTGGTTTATAATTCAGTTCCACAAAAGGGCAATGCTAAGGAATGGTCAAATTGCTGAGCAGTTGCAGTTGTTTCTCATGCTAACAAGGTAATGCTAAAGATCCTGCAAGCTAAAAATGTCAGCAGTATATAAAATGAGAATGATCAGATGTGCAAGTGGAGGCACAACAGATCAAACTGCCATCATCCATTGGATAATGGAGAAAGCAACCGAGTGCCAGAAAAATATTTGCCTCTTTGTAGGCCATAAACTGTGGCAAGTTCTTGGAGAACGATCGATGACAGATTACTTAATTTCCCTCCTGAGGAATCTATATGTAGAACAAGAAACAACACTCGGAGCCAAATATGGAATAAATGAGTGGTTCAAAACTGGGAAAGAAGTTTGCCAAGGCTGTATATTGTCACCTTACTTATGCAACATATATGCGGAATATATCCTACAAAATGTTGGCTTATTTAAATCAAATGCTGGTATCAAAATTGCCAAGAGGAATATTAGCAACATCAGATATGCAGATATGATAGCAGTTTGATGGGTGAAAGTGAGGAGGAATTCATCCATTCATAGTTGTTTAATAGGCTAGCGACCCAAGGGCCTTTTTAAGCCTAGCCATGCATCCCTAATCTATGACAAGTTTTGATACCCTTGATAAGTGTAAGCAGGGGCTTGGGAGATGAAATATTTACAAGCTAGGGTCTGGGAGATGAACCATTTACATATTGCCTGTGTTTATTAAAGACTTAGGTGCCAAGCCAGGGATGAATTTCCTGTTCCCCATCCAATTGTCTTAAGTTGCAGTTGAATTGGAGTAGGGATGAACTGTGCTTCACATGGATGGGGAGCCTGTTCTAGAGATGGGGTAATCTCTGGGATACATACCTGTCTCTCCAGCAGGTCCTATTTATATCACAGGCAAGGTTCAAATCCTTAGAATGGGTAATTCTGGTACTGTGTGTCTTATAGATATGCAGGAGGTCCATCAGAGTGGGGTATGCCAACGCCCTGTATGCCAGGAATAGATCTCTCCTCAAAAGCCTGTAGGAGACAGAATACAGGGGTAGGGCCTTGAGGCAGTCTGCAAAGGACATATTACTCATGCTCTGTATTCTTTTAGTGAAGAACCTCTGTGGACATTCCAGTTGTTGGATATGCCTGGTTAGGTACATACCAAAGGGTGCATTGTACTCAATGTCTGATGAATGCCAAATACAGTGGAACAATGACTTCCTTGGACTTAGATACCATACCTTTGTTTATAAGTTGCACAACATCGAATGATTTTACTACTGTAGACATGTGATGGTCAAAGGCTAGATTACTATCTGTGTGTTCCCAAGTCCCTGTCTGCTGGCTCAACTCTGAGGGGTGTGTTGTCAATATGATAGTTACTTCCCAAAGGATACTATTATGCATTTCTTGGCATTTAGTTTTTGTCCATGGTTATGATAACAGTTGTTTGTCTGTGTTAGCCCCTCCAGGAGAACATTTGTGTCAGTGTGAGACTCAGTGATAGCTCCTAATTTGCAATCATCTGGAAATTTAGTCAGCCAGAGACCACTGACATTGACCTTGACTTCAGAGAAGTAAATGCCAAAACGGAGCAATACAAGGAATGATCCCAGAGGGACTCCACTTGTGACTGGCCTTCTGTAGAGGTGGACTCTCCAATTCTAACTTCCTGGGTCCTGTCTGTGAGTCAGTTGGCTATCCACCGGGTGATATACATGTTTGTACCTAACCGCTTGAGTTTGTTAAATATGTCTGAGTGGGGTATTGTTTCAAATGCCTTGGACAAGTTAAGGTAGGGTGAACCATTTTGCCCTCATCCATTGCTTTACTGATCTTCTCAAAGAAGTCCACCAGGTTGATTAGGGATGATTTGCCCTTGACAAAACCAAACTGGGTTGGGTCCAGTGTCTGGAGGTTTACTATATTACTGTTGATCATTTCCATGATAATTCTTTCCATGGCTTTACATATAAAACTATAAAGACTTATGGATCTGTAGTTTTCAGGGTCTATAGATGGCCACCTTTGTACAGAGGGATGACTGTTGCTGTTTTCCATTCATTGCTCAAAGACTGTTTGGAAGCTATAGTTAAATAGCAATTCCAGAGGCCCTGATGGGTCATGATATTTAGAAGACATCCTGGGATATTGTTTGGGCCCATTGATGTAGTGTTCTTGGCCTTAGAGAGAGCATTAAGGACCTGTTCCCTACTGATAGCAGGGGAAGTTATATTTGATGGTATTTCCTGATGGAAGGTTGGGGAGGAGAGAGGGGTAAAGTTGGAGTTAAATTTATCAGACAGTGGGTTTGCTATATCTTCTGGCTCAGTATAGGTGGCTCCATTTACAGTGAGCTCTGCACCCAATTGTGTATTGCCTTTGAAGTTGTGGACATAGCTAAATAATTCCTTGTGGTTGTCCTTAGCCTGGGAGGCCAAATTTGACTCAAATTTGGCTTTGGTAGGCTTTATTTGTCCTCTGAGATGTTTGTTTAGTTTGATGAGAGTGCTTTTATCCTACTGGGTGGCGCACCTCCTAATTTTTGCCATGATTTTCTTCCTTCTGTTATACAGCCTATTGATTTTGATTCTACCAGGGTGGCTTGTTTTTTGAGTTAGGTCTGTATTTCTTCCTGGTGGGTACAGCTGCCTCTGCGCAGCAATTAACATGCTTGTACAGGGTTTCTGTGAACAGTTCTGCATAGGCAGCAGTGTTCTCGTTGTTTATGGGGGCTTGAAATGTTGCCAAATTATCACTTAATAGCAGGAGGTTAACCTTAGAGTAGTTCCTGAATATTCCAGGTTTAGCTGAGTGTCTAGGTTTTATTTTTACTAAGGTGACCATTTTGTGGTCTGACCTTACCAGGCAAGACATTACAGTAGTAGGTGTGCCGCACTCTCCCATATTAGAGAGGACCAGATCCAGTATGACTGCACCCCTGGTTGGTGTTTTGACTATCTGGTTCAGAGGGTTTGTGTTTACAAAATCCAGGAAATCTCTCTGCCTGTATGTTTGGTGTCATATAGGATTCCCAGTTAGTAGTGGGGTAATTAAAGTCACCTATGAATGTGGTATTGGTTTGGATGGTTAGTGTTTCTAATAAGTTTAAATGCATGGTATGGGTTTCCTGCAACATAAAGGTTGACCTATAGCTGGCAAGGAAGTGATATTAGATTTTGCATTCAGTGATTTTTAACATGGAGCAGTTCAAGTGCATTGTCCTGTTTGACCAGCTTTGAGGTATATTTATTTTTTATGTAAATAGAGACACCTCCACCTTTAGTCCCTGTCTGTATTGTAGCTGGTCTAAATGTGTGGAAGGCGTTATAACCTTCCACTGTTGGTGTGCTCTCTGAAGCTTTAAAACATTCGTTCATAGGTATGTACTAGGCCTTTATAAGCCTGGATGTGCAACCGAAATGTGTGCAACAATTTGTATGTTTTAGACATTTATATAGGAGTAATCGTTGGTTATGATATGTTTCCCTGACTGCCTCTGTCCATTAGAGATGTGGGTGCCAGCCTAGGGGTGAATTTTCATTTTCCTATCCAATGGTCCAAGTTACTCTTAAAAAGGGTTAGAGAGGGACTTTGTTTCACATGGATGAGGAGCCTGTTACAGAGAAATGGAATTCTCTGAAATACATATCTGTCTCTCCATCATGTCCTTTTTATGTTGCAAGCAAAATTTAGGTCTTTAGATGTTGTAGTTCTGGTACTGTTTGTTTTGTGGATGTGCAAAACTCAGAGAGGGGCCCAGGGATGTCGTGTATGCCAGACATAGATCACCTCTCAGTAGTCTGTAGGAGACTGGGTATAGAGATGGGGCTTTGAGGTGATCCACATACAACATTGTGTTTATGCCCAATATTCTTTTTGCAAGGAACCTTTACAGATGTTCCAGTTGCTGCTTGTGTCTGATCACTTACATACTGAAGGGAGCATTATACTCAGTGATGGGTCTGATGAGGGCCGGGTATAGTTCATAGGTTCATAGACGTTTACTAGGCTAATGACCACAAGGGCATTTTTAAGCCTAGCCATGCATCCCAAATCTTTGACAAGTTTTGGTACTCTTGATAAGTGCAAGCAGGAGCTTAGGAGATGAAACATTTACAAATGGGCCTGGAAGATGAACCATTTACAGGCTGCCTGTGTCCATTAGAGACAGAGGTGCCAAACCAGGGATGAATTTCCTATTCCCAATCCAATTGTCCAAGTTATACTTCAGTTGGAGTTAGGGAACAACTCTGCTTCGCACGGATGGGGAGCCTGTTCCAAAGACGGGGTAGTCTCTGGGATACATACCTGTCTCTTGAGCAGGTCCTGTTTTTATCACAGGCATGGTTTAAGTCTTTAAAACAGGTAATTCTGGTGCTGTTTGTTTTGTGGATATGCAGAAGGTCCATAAGAGTATGGTGTGACAATTCCTTCTATGCCAGGCATAGCTCCCCCCTCAGCAGCCTGTAAAAGATAGAATACAGGGATAGGGCCTTGAGGCGGTCTGCATAGGACATGTTACTTATGCCCTGTATTCTTTTAGTGAGGAGTCTCTGTGGGCATTCCAATTGTTGGATCTGCCTTGTTAGGTACATACTAGTGGGGGCATTATACTTAATGATAGGTCTGATGAATGACATATATAGTAGAATAATGACTTCCTTGGACTTAGATGCCATACCTTTGTTTATAAGTTGCACAATATAGAATGATTTCCTCAAAACTGTAGACATGTGATGGTCAATAGCTAGATTACTGTCTATGTGTTCCCAAGTCCCTGACTATTGGGTCAGCTCTGAGGGGTATGTTGTCAATATGATAATTTCCAGGGGTGGACAACTTCCCAAAGGATACTATTATGTATTTCTTGGCATTTTATTATTTGTCCATGGCTCTGACATCAATTGTTTGTTTGTTTCAGCCCTTCCTGGAGAACATTTATGTCAGTGAGGGATTCAATGACGGCTCCTAATTTGCAATTGTCTGCAAATTTAGTCAGCCAGAGGCCACTGACATTGGTCTTGGCTTCAGAGAAGTAAATGCCAAAAAGGAGAGGTCCCAGGACCGATCCCTGAGGGACCCCGCTTGTGACTTGTCTCTTTGTAGAGCTGGATTCCCCAGTCCTAGTTTCCTGGGTCCTGTCTGTGAGCCAGCTGGCTGCCCACCAGGTAACATAAGGGTTTGTACCCAACACCTTCAGTTTGTCAACAGTGCCTGAGTTGGGTATTGTGTCCAATGCATTGGCCAGGTCAAGGTAGGCAGTGTGAACCATTTTTTCCTCATCCATTGCTTTGGTGACCTTCTCAAATAAGTCTACCAGGTTGAGTAGGCATAACCTGATCTTAATGAAACCAAATTGGGTTGGGTTCAGTGTTTAGAGATTTCCTGTCTTTATCGATCATTTCCA
>NC_056750.1:401288890-401351390 GCF_019279795.1 Protopterus annectens | reverse complement strand
AGAATGTCATGCCACATATTTGAATTTGGCATTATTCTACATCCTATTTCCCGTGCGGCTTTTACAACAGTAAGGTAACTCCTGTTTTTCAGCAGTACAAATGTACTGTACAACACTGAAATTCATGTTTTTGCAGGGGGCAAGCCCCCCTGCCCCCCACACCCCCTGCAAATTATATATTCCAACTCTGAGATCGCACTACAGTGAGGAAAAGGATAAATTTCCCAATCCGCAGTGTACCGCAATCTCTGTTCATAACATTGACAACGTATCAGCGAATTCTCAGTGGCATTCACTGCACCGGACACTTACAAATATGAAAATCATCAATACGGGATTCAGCCAACTGTCATTCGACATCCCTTTGTCGCCGAACCTTCATTCTTTATTTTGATAGTACTGCTACATGTACATATAGAAATCTATCACTCAATTGAAAAAGTCTCAGGCTTCATGTTTCAGGTTTGAGCCCAGTTGTCCACCCTAACTGCCTATGTTCTGTTTTCTATGGACTCCTCTGCAGTGATCAGTGTTTGGCTTTGCAGGCCATGAAGGATCCCAGCCTTCTAGATCTACTGTGTGTTTGTAGAAGTAATGGTTTCACAGACACTAATACAATGGATGTTGATCTCTACCAGTCAATTCACAGGATACGTTGGAGCAACATGTTCCCTAATGGAATAAACTACCACTGCATGTTAAGCAAAGTAACACCCTAGCTACATTCAGGACTAAACTGGACAGCTAGATAGGCTCTCACAAATTCTCCTCATGCCTATCATGCATGACCCTCCTTTAAGGCAGGAGGTAACTCTTGATCTTAGGTGTTCTGGGCTAGGCTGTAAATTGTCTTTTTTCCTAGTATCTACCTATGAACTTGAGTAGTCCACTGTACATTCCTGTAAATGCATATAATTAATTGGTTCATTTCAAATGTAATCTCCTTTTTCTGCTCAACTGCCTATTACTTTCACTTTTTTCTTTTGGTGTTAGAGTAAGACAGAATGCATGAATGAATTATGAAGTTCACAATTTCTGACATGTTTTGAAGCCACAGGCCATTTTCTACTATCAGTGTCAGCCTATCACTCTTTTGTATCCTAATGCAGCACTACCACCATACTGCAAGCCAGCATTTGGCATTGACAAATACTTGTTCAAGTGTAAGGGATGTGGCAGTTTACATTTTGTGGGGTATAGTAAGTGGGTATCTTTTGTATAAGGAGATTTTGGACATTGATTTCATGTAAAAGGATGATGAACAAAACACTGTTATCGCTTGACCATGCTGTTTTATATGACAGTATAGAACGTTAGTTTTTGTTAGTTTAGGCAAATGTAGCAAGTCTAACATTTTGTCACCAGCCACCCTTAACAGTAACGTTCTGCAGTTTTGAAGGTTTTGCAAACTGTAGTTCATGTTGTTAGTCTGTGTTAATGTGTATTACCTTTGATGGCTCCCCATACAGTATTGTCTTGCTAGTAGACTGCTGTTGCACTGCTGTGTTTGCTTCCATTTACAGCATTGTATACCACTGATATAGTGACAGGAACGTCTCCATAGAAAGCCAAAGGCTGTGTGTCTCACACCACTCAGCTTATAGACTTGTTATTTTTTTTCTACTCTACTCAAGTGCGGTGATATATAACACATGGATTTAGGATGTTCAGATGAAAATACATTTAAATCAATGCACTTTCAACTGAAAAAGATGTTAAATGTGCACTGGAAACTGCTGCAGTGGCGCTGCAACCTGGCTAATAATATAAACCAGTCCAGTGTCGTTGCTCCTTGATGTTGATAAAAAATTCCCCATTGCATCATGTTCTTCACTAAAGTGCCAGAAGCCATGATTCAGCCAAGAGGCTTTCAGCTGAATTACCTAATCTATAACACACATTTTATGTGGTCATGATGTGCAGCAAATATCACATTGATTTCTTAGAAAGGAGGGGAGTGTCTTAAAGAAACAGGATAACTCATTTATACCTTCATTCATTTTTACCATATCATACCATACCCACTTTATCCTTTTCAGGGTCACAGGGTAGCCAGAACCTGCCCTGGCAAACAATAGGCATAAGGTATGGAACCTGTCCTGGAAGGGATACCAGCCTACCATACAATACACTTGCTGGCACAGACATTTTACAACATCAACAGTTCACTTGCCAGCAAAATGAAGATTCCAGTGTGTAAATTTCACACAAAAGGCACCCCAACTGAGAAATGATCCAGATGTGCCATGATACAGCAATGCTGGACCGCTATGCCTTAATACTATAGCTTGGATCCACATCATATCTTCAGAACCAGGGAAATGGGGAACATTAGCATTCAGCACCATAATGTTTCTTCAGTACAAAAGACAATGCAGCTGAGAACTAAACTGGAAAAAATAAGTGCTGTGTTACAGCCATGCTAATCTAAGCACCGGCATGCATTAATTCTCTAGCCTGGAGTTTATTACAAACCTTCTAAATAAGGAAAATGGAGAACATCAGAGTTCACCCCCCATGTTACATCTTTGTCTGCCATAAAACCTTGCTTTCAATTGATCTGTCACTTCATCTAAACATAACTGGTTGAAAAATGTGATCTAATAACACTTCATGTAAGGGTAGTCTACAGTACATGCTATCACCTACACATTTGATAATAAAGAAAGCTTATAATTTTGTGATCACTGGCATTACTTTTCTAATAAATCTGTAAGTAATATTGACATTTGCTTAACACAGTGTGTTGGATTCTGTGAACTGGTGGTGCACTTTCAATATGTTTTCCTTTTTTCCCCTGCAGTTTGACTTTGGAGTTGTTATATATAAGTTGAGGGGAGGGGCAAGGTCCCTCCATGGGGGGAGCAAGAGGCTTGCTTCCTGCAAAAACTGATTTTTTTTCTGCTTTTTTTCTCATCATGAGTCATGCTGGGTTTAGATGTGTGTGTGTTAGATCACTTTTGTTTCAGTCATCTTTGTATAGATATTGAGTATTTAGAGCAAGTGACAGACTCAACATTACCATATTCATATATATATATATATATATATATATATATATATATATATATATATATATATATATATATATATGTACCACACATGAGGTTGATGGTCTAGCACAGAATGCAGAAATGCTTCTGAATTATACAGTTTTTGCTTATTCTTCCTCCTGCTGTACTGAAACTGTGCATCCTAATTTTTGTTTGCAACAGTAAAAGGAAAAACAATGGTCAGTATGCATATTTTAGAGTGCATTTATGCAGAATGTATGCAGAGTAAGATGTTTCTACAGAAGTACTCCAAAAAATGTATTGTATTCAAAATGCCATGCAAATATCCACTGTTTTGTTACATTAAATATGCTTGCTACATATATAAATCTGAATCTGGTTAGTTATTGCCAAATGTTAAACTAAGAAAAGTTGCTGTAGAGACAAGCTTTGTATGTGAATTTGAAATAGTATAATTTTAGGATGTAGAATTTAGGAATTCAATTATTTGCTTTCTTTTACATGTGACGTGCAAAACTTCATGTAGAAGAACTGCATGCAACATCAAGCTTCTGGTTGACTAGATGACTACAGACAAGTGATATTTTCATTCATCAAAGTTATGCCATAAAGTGAATTTTTAGGCTTTGCATTACATCATTTAACATTGGTCATATGTGTTCTACATCAACATTATAACAGAGCACAACTCTATTACTGTATTTTATATAAATATAATTTTGAGTCTGATTGAAGCATTTCATGGTGTAAAACCACAACTGTGTTCCTCATGATAGCCAGGACCATTTAATAGTATTGACTTTAGTGTAAAGAGCTTGCTGATTTTTTCTCCATGCATTTTTGCTGGCACGTCTACACCAGCCTGTTTTTTTCATTCAGTCAAGTTGTTGGGTTTTGTCTGCCATTTCATAAAATATGTATGTGGCTTTACACTGGCAAGAGAAAGTGACATTACAAGATAGTACAGAAACATATGGTATAGGAAAACGCAGACAGAGGATATATGACAGATTACCTTGTTTTAATATCGAGTTTCCAGTATGGATAATATAAAGGTGAACTATAAAGATATTATGGAGAGAAGCATAACAGTTTTTAAGCCTGTCACATAGGCAGTACCATTTGCTTGGAAAGTTTAAAAAGGAAAACAACAATGCTTGAATCAAGAGTGCTGTAATTTCACAACATACGGTAAAATAAATAAGTACTGTTATGTTTTATAAAGGTGGCATGACCTGAAAGCAGTTGCTTTGTTATTGAGCCAAGTGTAAATTATGTGATGTTCTGTAGTCCTATCTCACCTTCATTCTTACATATGGGATCGGAGCCGATCCTCGGCTCCAACTCGGCCTATTTACAAGCTGGAAGTCTTCTAGTTGGCTCATGGCTAGGTAGGTATCTCATGGTGCACCAGTACAATCCCCAGATCTCGTTTGCCGCGTCGACGAGTTCGGATGTGCTTCTTCTTGGCTCTGGCTAAGTCTTTCAATTTGTTCTAAATTTTTGGATAATTCTTCTATTTTTACCTTTGAATAGCATTGTATAGTTATAGTTAGTGTAGTTTTTACAGTTAGTATACTTAGCGTTTACTAGTGCGCCGTTGTCTGCAATTTCTTCAAGTACATTTGGCCTTTGGCCTTATAGTACTGGGTATCCTGTGTGCCAGTTTCTGTTGTTAATATATTTCATATTAGATATTAGTAATCATAGGCGCCTTTTGCGCTCAGGCTGTGTGTGTTGTTAGATAGTTAAGTCATAACTTTTGCGGTTCTTCCACTTGCTAATTTTTTGTGTCAGCAGTGTTGCAAAGAGAACGAGGTTCTGTTCACTTTATTGTAATTTCCACAATTTAGACTTTATTCCTGTTTAGGTGTGTGCGAGTCTCTCTCTAACTGTTTCTGTACTAGGTCTGTTTTAGTTAGAGGACCTAGTTTTTCCTTTCTTTCTTCCTGCCCGGGCTAGGCCCATTTAAGTTAGAGGACCTAGTCCTCGTGGTGTCTTTTTACCGTTCCTGTAGGGCTAGGCCCGTTTAAGTTAGAGGACCTACTCCTCTCTTTTTTTCTTCTGTGTGTGTGTGTGTGTGGGTTCATCTTCTGTGAGGATGTCTAAGGAAAGCAAGGACCATAAGCCATCTGGCTTTTGAAAATGCATAAAATGTTCACAGAAGATGTCGATAACTGATGGCCACAGTAACTGCATTTACTGTCTTGGGGCCATCACCTTACAGGAACCTTGCTTATTTTAACACTCTTTTAGTGCTAGGGTGTAGCAAGAAAGAAAAAATAAGCTCATTCTAAAAGGTCTTCTAAAACCTTCCTTTGAGGAAGATCTGGCTAGCTCTTCCTCTTCTGATGGATCTCAGTGATCTAAAAAGGAAAAGTCGTAAGTCCTCTAAGAGGCTCTCCCCGGCACCGGCTGGTGTCTCGGAGCCACCTCTTAAAATTATTAAGCCTGACAAATTTACTGTCTCATCGGCCCCACAGAGCTTGGAGCCGATTGAGAGTTGTAGTACGCTGATTACAGGGTCGGCGCCAAGTACCTTGGAGCCGACCACTGAGAGTATTCAACGGTGCCGGTCTTTGGAACCGTTACCAGTTTCCCCTACATTGAAGTCACCAATATTGCAGAGATCCCGTTCTCCTACTCTGTCCTCCAGGTCTTCCAGGAGTTTATCGGAAGAAGATGTGGAGAGGTTAGTGCTGAGACTTGAAGTCGTCTGCCTTACCGAAATTGTTGGCTCGACCCAGTCGGTGCCGGGGCCACTTGAGTCCGTTTACCCTGCGGTGATTTCTCCTCCGAGCCTTTCTGGTCTTTCAGAGTCGGAGTGTTTTGGTACCACTGGTGGAACCCTCGGTTTCAGCTTCCCCTTTGGTGGTTTCGGAGCCGAGTTCCGCTCCAACACTCTCGGTGCCATCCGTGGTGTCTAGGAGCTGAAGCTCCCCAGTCGGCCCCGACAGGGATGCTTGGAACCGAACCTCTTCAGTTCTGAGCCTCCCTCTCGGCACATCGTCAAGGGTGAGCTCGGATCCTATGTCTGTCTTGGAGCCGATGGCTCTGAAACCGATGGCATCCTCGGTTTCCTCGGAGCCGATGAGGTCTTCAGAGCCAGAGAGGTCAGCATTCGAGATGATGAGGAGTGTGCTGTCACGATCATCAGCTCCTACCAGGGGTACCAACACTCTCCCCTAGGGCCCCTACTTCTGTCTAAGCTCCTACTCCCTCCCTGGACAGCAGATACCCGCAGCCTTAGGAGCCACTGGCTGGTGGCCCCGCTCTTCCGAGACCTCCGTGGAATATCCTTCCGAGGAGCCCCCATGGAAGACAACATGTAAGAGGAAGCATGTAGAGTCCCAGGATGAGTCTCTTACTTCGGACACTGACCTCGAGGAGTCAGAAGGGTCCCCAAAGTCATCCTCTGATGATGTTTCCTTCGTAGACATCCTGGAAATCCTTAAGCAGAGGTGCGGCTGGCCCACTGTCACCCCTTCTGATGAGGAGTCAGTGTACCTGAAAGCTTTCAGGTCTCAACCTTCAGCCTCTTGGATGTCTCCACCCTTCAACGAACTGATGGAGCTAGTTAGTCAGAAGGTGTGGGATACTCCTGATGCCATGGAGCCAGTCCCCAGGAGACCAAATAAGTTTCTTTCTGCACCCCAAGAAAAGGAATTTTTGTCTAAAGGTGTTCCCGTAGATGGAGGCAGCCACTAAGGAGGAGCTAGTGGAAACTTCTTCTTCTGTTCATCCGCCGAATAAGGAGTCTCGAACGATGGACAGATACGGGAAGCGTATCTTTTCTTCAGCGGCATTTACTCTTAGATCGCTGAACTACCTTACACACTTCACGAGGCTTCAGAGAGATCTCCTTAAGGAGTTAGGAGATTCTTTACAGGGTACATGTACTGAGGGAGTCCCTGACAAGGTGCCTGCCCAGTTGTCCACATTGAACTCTATTGTCAGCTCGTCCATGAGGCTTATCTCGTATGCAGCCGATGGAGCAAGTAGAGCAGTGGGTTGAGGAATCTCCCTAAGGCATCATTCCTGGATGCGTTTTTGTAATTTTGTGGAACCGTTCAAGTCTACCTTTACCAACGCCCCCTTTGATGGTTCATTGTTTGGTCCCAAGGTAAAGGACACTCTCACTCGGTGTGAGCAAGAAGGAAAAACACTTTCTGCCATGGGAGTATGTTTTACTGTCCCCTCTAGACCATACCCTAAGGGTCAGAGGGGCGGTAAAATGTGGTTCAAGAAGTCCCAGAGGTTTTTCCAGGATGCACAGGGTGACTCCTTCTTCAGAAGCAGAGGAGGAGGAAATGGTAGACGTCACCCTAGAGGCAGGGGCAGACCGCAAAACCAGGGAGGCTGCAATTGCTTTCAGGGGCGGCCTTACCAGCGCTTCTGATGTGGGGCCCGACTGTGCTTCTCTGGGGCCAGTCGGGGTCACATTTCTTTGTATCCAGAAGCCTGGCTAAGTATCACTCAAGACAAATGGGTACAAAGAATTATTACCAGAGGTTGTCATACCCTTTTCTCTTCCACCTTTTGTTCCCAAGAGGATCCCGGATGTTCCACTCAATCACAGGGATCAGTCAACTGTGGAAGTCAACAAGTTGCTGGCAAAAATAGTCATCCAAACCATCCCAGCAGACCAAATAGGATCCGGAACTTACTCCAGATTCTTTTTAGTGCCAAAACGTACAGGGGACTGGAGGCCCATCTTGGATCTCAGCAGATTGAACGAATCAATAAAGGACAAGTTCCGGATGGTGACACTGCAGTCTATACTCCCGTTATTAGGGAAAGACAATTGGATATGCTCAACAGATCTCCAAGACATCTACTACCACATAAAAATGGACAGGGCGTCAAGGAGTCATCTACGCTTCTGGCTGGGAGCCAGTCATTACCAGTTTTGTGCTCTGGCCTTTGGTCTCACCACAGCCCCCAAGGTGTTCACCAAGTGTATGGCAGTAGTGATAGCTCACCTGAGACCTTGAGGATTCCTGGTGTTTCCGTATCTGGATGACTGGCTTTTGACCACCTCCACCAGGCATCTGCTTCTTCAGACCAGGGATGCTACCATTCAGCTTTGTGCCCAGTTGGGAATTTCTATAAATTGGGAAAAATCTGCCTTATTGCCCTCTCAGTCTGTGATTTTTTATAGGAGCAGAGATAGACACAGTAGACATGCTGGCTCGTCTTCCTGCAGAAAGGGCACAGAATCTGGTTCTTCAAATTCAACGTCTTCTCCCCCTACGAAAGGTCAAAGCCAAGACTATTCTGCAGCTTCTAGGGACTATGGCTTCCACCATATTACTAGTGCCGCTAGCCAGACTACACATGAGGGTTCTTCAGTGGCTGCTGTCGTCCCAGTGGTCCTTTCAGCACCTACCATTATCTCATCACATACTGCTGACAGATTCTTGCAAGAAGGACCTCATTTGGTGGACTAACCACAGGCACTTCATTTGTTCCTCGCCAACCCATTGCCACTGTGACGACAGATGCCTCACAGATAGGGTGGGAGGGCATTATCTAGGCAGTACTGTCCAAGGCACATGGCAAGATCACAAGGCTCACTTGCATATCAACGTTCTAGAGATGAGGGCAGTGCTCCTGGTGTTGCAAGCACTTTACGACCTTCTACCTCTGGGGACTATTGCAATATAATCAGACAACATGTCGGTATTATGGTATATCAACAAACAGGGCAGAACCAGATCATACCCACTCTGTCAAGAGGCCATTCGAGTTTGGAAATGGGCGATATCTTCCCAGTGTTTTCTGGTGGCAACGCACATTCCAGGGACAACCAACGTGATAGCCGATAAGCTCAGCCGGGCAATCCTGATGCCTCACGAGTGGTCTCTGAAACAGGAAATAGCAGAGCAGATTTTCCATAGATGGGAACAGCCTTGCTGCAATCTCTTTGCCAGCCCGATCAATACCAAATGCAGCAGCTACTTCTTCTTCATCCCCCCTCCGGGGGAGTCACTGAGAGACGCACTTGTTCACGATTGGCCCCTGGGTCTCCTTTATGCTTTTCCTCTCTTTCCTCTCATACCCAAGGTTATTCAGAAAGTGAAATGGCTCGGAAGCAAACTGATCCTCATTGCTCCTTACTGGCCTCGTCAGGTTTGGTTCCCCTTTCTCGGGCCTCTTCTCCTAGACGATCCTTGGATTCTGGACCCAGTACCAGATCTCGACTCACATGTCAGGCTTGCTTCATCCCTCCGGACACACCCTCAATTTGAAAGCTTGGCTGCTCCAGTTCCATCCCTAGTCAGGCTTCACAACGTCTCACCCTACGTGACTCATATCCTTACGTCCTCTCATAAACCCTCCACTAGGAGACTATATTCCAGTAAATGGAGGAGATTCTCTATATGGGTGGAGAAAAAGAATGTTAATCATTATACCGCCTCCATTTCAGTGGCTTTGGAATTCCTGTCTGAGCTTTTCCAGCAGGGATCTGCGGCTGCCACTATCAAGGTTCAATTGGCAGTGATTTCCAATTTTCATCTGGGCATTCAAGATTCTAATCTGATGTCACATAGGCTGTGCAAAACCTTCCTCAAAGGTACAACTTTAAGACCCCCATTTCAAGAACCTGTTGCTTCATGGGATTTAAATTTTGTGTTATCCAAATTGACATCTCTGCCCTTTGAGCCTTCTCATTCATCCCCTTTAAAATTCCTGTCTTGGAAGACTTTGTTTTTGGTAGCTATCACATCAGCCAGACGGGTGTCAGAGCTACAAGCATTGTCTGTAAAACCCCCCTACCTGATTTTTCACAAAGACAGAGTATCTCTTTGTACTAATCCTTCCTTTGTCCCCATGCCACTTTGAATCAATCCATAGAACTTCTGGTGTTCTTCCCAAATCATTCCAACGCAGCAGAATACAGGTTTCATCAGTTGGATGTCCATAGACAATTACATTTTTATTTGCACCGGACTAAGGAATTCAGTAAATCAGATTAATTATTTATTTCCTTCTCCGAATCTAGGTCAAGTTTACCAGTTTCTAAAGTGACACTGTCAAATTGGATTTCTAGCTGTATAGCTTACGTTTACACCTCTGAAGGTAGACCTCTACCTTTCAAAATCAAGGCTCATTCTACGAGATCTCAGACTACCTCTGCAGCCTTTCAAGCCAGGGTCCCACTTGATAATATTTGTGCAGCAGCTACGTGGGCTACCCCTCATACTTTTTATTACTCATTACAAATTGGATTTAACCTCCAGGGGTAGAGCTTCATTTGGTTCCATGGTATTCAGGGGTATTTTTCCTTGAGCCACCCAAGAATAAGGTGCTGGGGATGCTGTCCCATATTGTAAGAATGAAGGCGAGATAGGACTACAAAACATAAAGAAGTTATGTACTCACCATAACGTTCCATGTTTGTAGTCCATCTCGCCCTTCATTCTTATGAACCCACCCTCCTACCCCCATTCTGGAAGTACTTGGAGACAGAAAAATATTATCATTATTCTCTGGAGACCTTTTAGTATTGGCTTCTTTCTGTGTGTTTGTTATTATTTCTCCTAGTTAGTAGCAAACAAGATCTGGGGATTATACTGGTGCACCATGGAATACCTACCTAGCCACGAGCCAAATAGAAGACTTCCAGCTTGTAAATAGGCCGAGTCGAAGCCGAGGATCGGCTCCAATCCCATATGTAGTAATGAAGGGCGCCATGGACTACAAACATAATGTTATGGTGAGTACATAACTTCTTTTAATACACAGTAAAAAAAATGCTCCCAAAACAAAATGTCTAGAACCAGAATTGTTAAATAGTGTAGAACTGAGCATGTTATTTTTTACATAGTATCCACATAAGCTGGGCCTTGAAAAGCATGTCAGAAGCAGAATTGATTAATCAAACATTGCTTTTGACACAGCAGAGACATCTATGGTTTGGACCCTTATAGTGAAAATGCCTTAACTTAAAAAAATAAACATTATTTCCCCATATACTACATACTACACACACAAACACATTTAGCCGCAGAAAGTATTTGTTCACATCTTTTGTGTTTTTATTGTTTTTTTTTTTTTTTTTTTTCTTGACTAGCATTTGAAAATCCTTTTGGCATGTACTTCTTCAAATCTGCTTCAGAAGACTAAAAAACCAAAAGCCTGAATCCCAAAATACTAAAAACTCAAAATACTGAAGGATGGAATTTGTCCCTTCTCTACTGTTGTGCAATCTTGTAGTTGGTATATATAATTAGCTGGGGTGTGTGGGGGCGCAGCCCCCCTGCATGAAGGGTGCTACTTGCCCTTCTTCCTACCCTGCTCTAGCCATTCTTGTAGCACAATATGTACCAAACGTGAACTCAGAAGTTCACAACACCTACTTCAGGTACACAAACTAGACAAAAGCATGGGTAAAATGCTGTACAGTTACATTAGCCAGTTCTTGGAATAAACTTTCCCTGTCCCTTCGCTCCATTAATAAAAGTGATATCTTTAAAAAGGAACTAAAAACTTACTTCCAAATTTCTTGGGATTGCTCTTGCCAAAACTCAACCTAAACTATCTTCATAGTGACTCCTACATCATCTTTCTCTCTCTCGCACACACTTTTTTTTTCCTCTTTTCTCTCCTAATTTCTGTCTTTTTCCTACCTCTATAATCTCACCTTGTTGCTCATGTTTTTTCTCTCACATGCACTTTTTTCTCCTACCTTCTACTCTTTTCCTACCTCTATAATCTCACCCAATTGCTCTACTCCTTTTTCTTTGATGGCATTGTTATGCTGTTAACAATATTTTAATTAACTTAATCACTGTATCGTATCCTTACTATATGTGTATATGTAACTTATCTAAACAAGATTATACTATTGTTATTCCATATTGTGATTTTTGACATATGTCTGTATATATATATATATATATATATATACCCTTATTTCTTGTGATACTTGTAGTTGGAGCTTTTCTCCTCAGGTCTTCGCTGAAAAAGGGCTAATTAGAACCCAGTCGGACTAACCCGGTTAGCAACTGTTAAAATAAAATAAACAAGTAAATAAATTAATTTTATTTATTTAACATTTGTTTACCAGGAACATCCAACTTGGAATGAGACAATTTTCAGCAGAGGCCCGGGGAGAAACGCTTTAGATGCATGTCTTTGTAACAAAAGTGAAATAGGTGGCTTTAGATTCATAGATTGTTATTAAACTAACAACCTGGGGGGGGGGGGGATTTTGAACCTAGCTAAGTTTTCTTGAAAAAATAATGACATCCTGTATCCAAATAGGACATTGATGGCCAGTCATTCATAAGATATCTCTGTTCATAAGGGAAATGGGTGCCTGGTCCAGTGTAAATTTCATGTCTAGATTGTACTTAAATTTGGTAATAGATGAACTCAGCTTCACATGGATGAGAAGCTTGTTCCATAGGAGGGTCAGTCTCTACGACACATATCTGCCTCTCCAGCATGTTCCATTTAAGTCAAAGATAAAATTCAGGTCCCTAGACCTTGTATGTCTAGCTCTGTTTGAACTAGGAATATGCTGAAAATTCATAAGTGTGGGGTTTGTGGATGCCTTGTAAGCCAGGCATAGATCAGACCTCAGCAGTCTATAGGAGATTGAGTAGAGGCAAAGGGCTTTAAGGCACGTGTAAAGCAGGTTTGTTACACCTT
Organism: Protopterus annectens; assembly: GCF_019279795.1. Classification (NCBI taxonomy): domain Eukaryota; kingdom Metazoa; phylum Chordata; order Ceratodontiformes; family Protopteridae; genus Protopterus; species Protopterus annectens. The sequence continues at coordinate 401,338,716 of NC_056750.1, read as the reverse complement.
GGTTTCTTTTTGTAAGGAACCTGTGAGGTCACTCTAGTTGCTCCATATGTCTGGTTAGGTACATAACAAAGGGAGTATTGTACTCTGATTGGTCTGATAAGGACAGAGTACAGTGGGATAAGGACCTCTTTGGACCTAGATGCCTTGCCCTTACTTGTAAGTTGCAGAACATAAAAGGATTTCTTCACCACTGTGGCCATGTGGTGGTCAAAAGTAAGGCTACTGTCTGCGTTCATACGGAGATCCCTGAGCACTGGGTTGACCCTAAGGGATGTATTATAGTGGTAATTATCCAGGATGGTTGACTTCCCAATGGTACAATTATGCATTTCTTGGCACTGAGTTTAAGACCCTGGCTTTGGCACCATTTGTTAATCAGCAATAGGCTTTCTTGAAGAATGCTAGTGTCTGTAGGGGGAGTTGATGATAACCCCCAGCTTACAATCATGTGCAAACTTAGTCAACCATAAACTTTCAACATTTGCTTCCACTTCAGAGAAATAGATGCCAAAAGTAGGACGGGGGGGGGGGGACTCTGCTAGTAATTGGTCTCTTGGTGGAGGTAGCCTCACCTACTCTCATCTCCTTGGTCCTATCAGTGAGCCAATTAGCTATCCAGTGGGTGATTAAAGGAGTTTATACCTAATTTAGTTAGCTTGTCTATAATTCCTGAGTGTGGTTTGTATCAAAAGCCTTGGCCAGGTCAAGTTAAGCTGTGTGCACTGTCTTGGCCTCATCCATTGCTTCGGTGACCCTCTCAAAGAAGTCTACCAGATTTAATAGGGGTGACCTCCCTTTAGCAAAGCTGAACTGTGATGGGTCCAGCATTTACAGGTTACCTATGTCCTTGTTTATCATGTCCTTTTTGATGCTTTCCAAGGCCTTTCATGTGAGGCTGGTCAGAATTATGGGCCTCTATTTACCCAGATTGGTGGTTGGACCTCCTTTGTGCAGGGGAATGACTGCAGCCATCTTCCATTCCTTGGGCACAAAACCTGACTGTAGGTTCCAGTTAAAAAGTGATTCAAGTGCACCAAAGAGTTCATGTTATTTAGAAGCATCCTGGGATGTTATTAGGGCCCCCTCGATGGAGTGTTTTTGCCCTTGGAAGTACATTGATGATCTGTTCCCTAGTAATGGTTGGGTGAGGATTGTGGTAGGTGGTATTTCCTTTGGACTGTCACGGGAGGAGTGGAGGGAGAAATTTAAGCTGAACCTGTGAGCCAAAAGGTTGGTAATAGCCTCTGGTTTCTCCCTTTTTTTAATTTCTCTAAATCTCTTGGGTTTCTAATATCACGATGGGAATGGACCCCATTCCTAAGTCAAAGTATGATTAAAGTTCATGAAATTAGTATTGTTTCAATCTTTGATGCCATCCAGGAGTGCTCTTTGCAGCACCTACAGTGTGCCCAGTATTGACTCCTGCAGTTTGTACAGCGTTACATATTGGTATCATATCTAAATACGATTGTAGATTCTGTTTTAAAAGGCCCATTGCTCCTACTACAGTTGGAACTGTCTGGGTATCTTTATTCCACATTGCTCGCGTTTCTCCCTGCAAATCCTGAATTTTATGACTTTGTCTCTCAGTACACATGATACTGTAGTCACTGGGTGTAGCGATTTCAATGACCAGTGCTACTTTTGTCTTCTTTTCATGGACCACGATATCTGTTTTTTTCGCATCTGTCTTTTGAACTGTTGGTAATGGGTGATCCCATGTGATATAGACTTAATCATTTTCAATAATGCTTTGTGGCTCATGTTTCCAGTGTTCTTCAACTACTTTAATACTGTAATGTTTACACAATCCCCAATGCAACAGTCTTGCCACATTATTATACCTTTCAATATGCAGTCCTTCTGCCATTATTATGTCACAACCAGTAACAAGGCGTGCAATTGTTTCAGATTCTGTTTTGCAAAACCTCCAGTTGTCTGTTTCTCCCACATGTTCAATGGACTTTGTAAACCAACGTGTATGCAGTCCACCATCTTGTGCCGCCAATAGAGATGGCGCAGTGGTGCAGGGGTTAATGTTGTCACCTCACAGCAAGAGGTTCACCAGTTGGATTCTCGGCTGGGGTGCCTTCTGTGTGGAGTCTGCATATCCTCCCTGCATTCGTGTGGGTTTCCTCCGGGTGCTCTGGTTTCCTCCCATGTTACAAAGACATGCATCTGGAGCATTTCTCCCTGTGCCTCCACTGAAAATTAGCTTGTTCCAAGTCTGACTTTCCCGGTAAACAAATGTTAAATAATAAAATAATAAAAATAAATAAATATTGACTTTTCATCCTTTGGTTTGAATTCACCTCTCCTTAACCATTCCTGCATTTGATCCTGATCAATATGAGATTGTTCCAAGATTTTTCTGTACTTGCAACTATATTTATGCATTTTCCACATTTCTTGCCTTCTCATCTGATACTTCACCTTATATTCTTTCTTTTATATTTTGGCACATTCAGTTGCTGCCTGATTTTTATCTACTTCTGGTTTGATTTCCATTCCCGATTCACACCGATATACTTCTTCTAGACTAAGAAGGGAAGTCATCTTAGATTTATTCTCCTCATGTTTCAAAACTTTCACTGTTTGGGTCTTGTGAGGTCAGCAGATATGTATGCAGTCCCAGGATTGCAGATCTATACATGTAATCAATTTCAACGAGGCCCATACCTCCTTCGGAATGGGGAATATATAATGTTGATATACACTGATTTTTATAAATCATTTGATGAGCATGAAGCATGCTTCTTGTTTTCCTCTCTAATCTGTTTCAACACCCGTTGGGGCCAGTCACTCACTCCAAAACTGTAAATTAGGACAGGAAGAGCAAACTGGTTTATAGCTTGAACTTTGTTCCTAGATGTCAGCGCTGTTTTCAGGATTAATTTAATTCTTCTAAAATATTCCTTACTGAATTTTATGTGCATTTGTTCATGTTTTATTGTTGATCCTTCATCAGTTCCCAAATATTTATACACTCTCTGTTCCTCAAGTTCTTTTATATCACATTTATGTCCTAAACTGATGCTTTCTTGGTGCTGCAGCTTTCCTGCTTTAAAGGTTGCTTTTGCAGGCTTATCAAGACCGAATTACATTCTTATATCATCTGAACAAGTTTTGACTACTTGTAGTTGTGCTTTCAGTTCCTCATTTATTTATTTATTTATTTTACATTTGTTGATCGGGGAAGTCCAACTGGATATATGTCCATTTTCAGTGGAGGCCCGGGGAGAAAAGCTCCACATACAGATGAATATTTACAAAGAATTTGGTACATTACATAGTTTTGGCATCTGATGAGCTATACAGTTTTAAATCATCAACAAAGAGGAGGTGAGAAGTTTTCACACTTTTTGCTTTTTGGGAGCCAAATTATAGCTATGACCTAACCAGTTAAGCAGACAGCTTAATGGGTTAAGGACAAGTCAAAAGAGCAGTGTTGGCAGAGAGTCATCCTGGAATATCCCCCTTTGGATTTTTATCCCAGGAATAATAATTTCTCCTTTATCATGGCTTAACTGCAAAGTGGTTTGTCACTGTTTCATGGTCACTGTAATGTAGTTTATCAGTGTAGGGTGTATCTTAATACATATTAAGCATTCTTTTATCCATGAATGTGGGATACTGTCAGATGCTTTTTTGTACTCTGTTCACGCCATACTTAGATTCTTCCCCTTTTTACAGTTCTCCCCTATGACTTTATTTAACAACAAATGATCCATTGTTCCATATGACTTTCTTTTATTACCCTTTTGTTCTATTGCCATAACTGAGTTTTCTTCTAAATGACTGTAAACTCTGTCAGCATAAATTCCAGTGTTTATACTTCGTTAGAAGGCACGTTATTGGTCTATAGTTTTTAGGGTAGCTTGCAGGTTCACTCTTAAGTAGGAGCATTGTTTTTCCTGTTGTTAGCCAGGATGGTGTCTGTTCGGGGTACGCATACAAATAGTTCTTACTCATGGCTAAATCTTCATGCAAAGATGTTAATACTTTAGCCAAAAGTTAGGTACTGCATCTGGGCCTGGGGTTTTCCAGTTAGAGGCTTTTCTTAACTGTGTTTCAATTTCTCTGGTCATTACTTCATCCCATTTCATGTCCTGTGCATTTGAACTTCTTATTCGTTCTTTTACTTATTCTCGCCATTTAGCATCTTTGTTATGTTACACGGGATCTTCATAAATATTTCTCCAAAATGTATCTATTTCTTCTTTTTTCGGTGGTCTTTCAGTTCATTTTACTTTGTTTCCCAGTTGTCTATAAATCTTTTTTGGATCATCAGTAAATTGCTTATTTTGTACTTTTCTTTTATATTTATCTGTGTATCTTCTAAGTATATCTGCCTGTGCTGATATTTTTAATTTATTTACAATAGTGCATGATAAATCCTGATCCGTTATAATACTGCTCATTGCTTTTATCACATCTAACTTTCTGAGTATTTTTGTTGATTTGTTCCCTCTTCTATACTCTTCTAATAGTGACACTTCTTGTCGTAATTGTTTTGTAGTTTTCTCTATTCGGTACTTCGATGATAGCATTCGATTTCTCCCCGTCCTTTCCCTTACTACCTTATGTTCTTGTGGTAGGACTTTACCTGTTATTAATTTGGCTGCACAGTAATGTATTATATTTACTTTTGTTATATCACATGAATCTCTATAGGCAGTCCTAATTACTGTGTTACTAACTTCTTGGGATTTTATTGACCTGCGATCTATGTCTTTCATTGATCTTAATATGTCTATCCATCTCTATTAAATCTAGCAACTCTTCTCTTAGATCATTTTCTTCTAAACTGAGTGCACATTTTCTATTCACCATTTCCTATGGGCATTCTATAGAAAGTTCCAGAGCTTCTTCCTGTGTCATGTTGTGATGCCCGTGCCCTGGCCCAGCAATCAAAGAGCCTCAATCCTCACCACTAACACCAGAGAGTGTATCTCATATGAGAGGAAAGGATAATAAATACACACAGTAAAGTGCAATTTCCCTTAAGAGCACACAGAGATCACAGTCAGTCCGGGGCTGGTCACTCCCTTGCTCCCCAGGTCCCCAATAAGACTCCCCACTGGCACAGCTATAGGGTCCAGATCTCAGCCTAGCTGGCAAGCTAAAACCTCCAGTACCCTTTCTGTCCAACCAGTGCTTCATGTCCCTGCCCAAGTAGCTGACACACACACACACTTAGAGATAAGTATTTATACAACTTCACAGACACTCCTGGGAAAGGCTGACACAGATTCTCCAGCTGTGCCCCTATACCCAGACTATACGGTAGTAATTCCTGCCACCACCAGCTAATAATTATCAGCTACCCAAAGGCCCTTAAAAGGGTGTCCAATTATTACTGTGCAATATTATTATCCAATGGTAAGTGTGACTAAACAGTCTTAAGGCTTATTGGAAGGGCTTATTACAGGATCATTTATAAGCATGCAATGTACTCTAGAGTTAATTATCTCTACATAAACCAGCCACAGTTGAAAAGGGTTTAAAAATATTTAATAATAAATACTAAAAACACAAGACAATACTACTACACCACAGTGCTATTCAAGAGTTCAGAGATCACACAGAAACTTAAAACAATTCAGTAGTACAGTTCTGACATAATAGAAAAAACATTGTCTATTTTTTATAGTCCTAGTTATTTTTACAAGAAAACACACTTCTGAGACAACTTACTGAGTTAGATGTCCAGGATCAAAATGCTTAATAATCTCTGGTTCTCACTGTTTAAATTGAAACTGCCATTCTGCTAAACATTACATCATCTTTTACACCTTCCTGGTTCCCAGGCCACATAGAAACTGCATTTACATTCTTTTACACTTAGAGCAATAAAGGACATTCCATATGTAAATTCTGGTCATTAACTTTAGCCTTAAAATAATAGAAAGAATGTGCTAGCTCAGACAGACTGAGTCCAAGCTTTACAGATCAAAGGAGAGATTTGAAATAATTTTAACTTCAAAAGAAAGATTTGAAATGCTTGACTTAGTTTTCCTTACAGCAGATGGCAATGTTGCCACATTGTTTTAAGTTCAACATTTCACATTTACAAATGATAGAATTATCTGCACAATTCTTTCTGGCTAGGCTGGCAGCCTTCGCCCATCTCTACCAGTCTTCACACATGTTCTCTTCAGTTTTGCCCTGTGTCATCCGTTGCTCTTTCATATGGGAACTTACTGACCCTTTCACTCCATGACATTGACTGTGTCAGAGTTGCCGCAGTTTCCTGTTCTTTCCCTTGTTGTACAGCTCCAAATGAACCTTTGTACTGTTTTTTATGGGAGGCTCCAAAGTATCTTCATATGTTAACTGATTAGATGCTTCCTGCTGTACTAGTTTCTCCTTAATTTGGGTGTCCATTGCTCTGTCCTATTATATTGTTCCTCTTTTCTGCTTTTCCTCTTTGTTTTCTTATTTTTTGTATTGTAAAATTTTCCATGTCCGGATGTCTTTGTCTGTATTTCTCTTCAAATATCTTTGGTGCTGCTCTTTTTGCATTTAGTTTTGCTTTCTCCTTTGCATAAATACTGCACCATATTAAATCTCTTTTTCTTTCCCATGTCCATATTTCTTCTTCAGATGTATCCTGCTTCTCTTGTTTCTCCTTACTTTGGAGACTAGTTGTTCTATCATGCTGTGATATGACTTTCTACACTGAATCATTCACTTTGAAAATATTATATAACTTCAGCTTCTATTTTTTTAACTTGTACTTAACTGATCTTCTGTTCTACCTTCCCTCCTTGTGATCTTATTTTTTTTTATTGTGAAATTTTCCATATCTGGATGCCTTTGCCTGTATTTCTCTTCGAATATCATTGGGCTGCCTTTTTTGTTGATTAATTTGGCTTTCTTATTTGCATATTTTTGCCCCATATCAGATCTCTCTTTCTTTCCCATGTCCATGTTTCTTTTTTATACCCTTCAAACATCTCTAAATTGTGTTCTTTAAAATGTCCTACTTCCTCAGCTGCTTCTTTTTCTAGACGGCTTATTGTTTCTTGGTTTATATGCTGTTATTCATGGATCTGTTGTATTCATGAACACAAATTTTTATGTGAACTTCTGACAGTTTTTCTTGTGGAAGTATTTTTCTTTCCTCTAATTTCTCTCTTACTCTTTTCATATATCTTTTGTCTAGAAATTATGAGCTTTTTGCATAATCGTAACAATACATAATTTCTTTCTTATCCTCAATAGTCCACTCTGTCATCTGTATGGCTCTTTTTTGGCTGATCAGTTTTTGTGATTTTTGTGGACTGCTACTTCCTTCTACAACAGGGAGGCCATCCTCCCCTTGGGCCTGGCCTAGCCCCATTGTAGGAATATTTCCATGTCTTAAGGATTCTACACTGTCATTTTTTTCAGTCCTGGTACCAGTGCACCTACCAGGATTGGGCACTTTTTTATCCTGGGACTTGTGCACCCAGCTGTCTTTATTTTTAACCTACTTCTGTCCATGATATATGCTATATAAAATACAGTCTTTATATCAGTGTTGTCTTGGTGAGATTTTGTGAAAAAACAGGGTCCACCTCATGAAGGTTCTCACCAAGACCTGCGGATAAATTCAGTTCCACAATTCTTCTCTCCTTTTGCTGATTTTATCATCTCTTCATTCGGATCCCGCTTTTTGTTCAGTGTGGGTAATGCCATTTACACCAAGTTCTACACGTTGTGTATTTCCCTTGAGCTTACAGGCATAGCTGTTGAAAGCTCTGTGGTTGTCATTTGCCTGAGAAGCTATTTTTTTCTTCAAATTTAGCCTTTGAAATATTAATTAACCCTCTTTAGCTGTCTCTTTAGATTGGTCAGAAGGCGTTTAGTATGTTGAGCTTTGTTCCTATTATGACTGGCCAAGATTTTATTTCTTTGTTGTATAACCAATTGATATTGTAATTCCACCAGGTTGACTTGTCTTTTGAATTTGTCGTATTATTAATACGAGTGGGCACAGCTCACTGTATAGAGTGAGTTGTGCCCACTCACATTATTAATGGCTGTGTAGCTATAAATATGGCTGTATTGGGATTTTGTAAATTTCTCAGCATATGCTATGGTGTTTACTGGGTTTGGGGTTGCTTGAAATTTAGCCAAGGTGTCATTTAGTAGAAAGAGGTTAGTTAGCCTTGGAATAGTTCCTAAGGGTTTTTGATTTTGTTGGGTCCCCAGATTTAATTTTTATTTCAAGCCACACTGCCTTATGGTCAGAATTGACAAGCAAGAACACTAGATTGAGTGAGGAACAGCACTCCCCTATGTTCATGAGTACAAAGTCAAGGATGCTTGTACCCCTGGTAGGAGAATAGACCAGCTGTTCCAGGATGTTGGTATAAAAGAAGTTTAGGAATCACTGGGCTTGTGAATTAGAAGTGGTGTAGGATTCCCAATCTGTAGAGGGATAGTTGAGATCCACCATGCTGATCACATTGGGTTGAACGGTGAGGGACTGTAGTACATTGAGATAGGTAGTATAATGTAGGTTTCCTGGAACATGGAGAGGGAGCATATAGGTTGCAAGGATATGGTACAAGACTATGTTTATGGTGAGTTGCACATGTATGAGTTCCAGTGGGTCATACATTTTAACTAGTCTGGATGTGTTTTTTTTTTAATTTATACTGAGAATCCTCCACCTCTAGATCCCTCTTGTGCAGTAACTGGTGTAAAAGTGTGAACGGCATTATAACCTCGCACCGCAAGGATAGTCTCCACAACTATAAACCACATCTCCATTACTACACAGATGTCTACACTCTCTAGGGAGAGGAAGGCTTGCAGGGATTGACATTTCTTGTCAAAACTTCTAGCATTGAGCAGTATCATCTTCAGGCAATCCTGTGCAGGTGCATTTAAATCGGGAGGTTTATCAGTTTGGCATTGCCTAAAAAAAGGCACTGTGGGGTGGAAAAGGTCTTTGCCAGTATCCAAAAGCCTAGAGGGGATAATGTCTCAGGTCATTAACACCCACATAGACTATGACATTGTCAAATTGGTACCTGTGATTCAGTAACCTGAGTGCCTGTGTGATTTGATGGAAACTAGTCCCAGAAGGACAGCTAACCACAACTCTCTCCTTACTCAGCCTGGTGAGGAGGCATTGGTATGCCTCACTATAGAATCACCATTGACCAGGAAATTTGGCTGTGCACTGGTTTGTTTAAGGGCTTAGTAGTAGAGGCATTGGATACACTCTTACTGTGTGTAGCTGTGGGTGGGGTTTTAATGGAATGTTTGCATAATGGCTGAGCATCCTTTTTTTGTTCTGCTGGGCAAGACGTCTTAGTGTTTTGGGAAGGTTAACTGCAAGTGCCTCAGCATAGGTAGATTTATGTGCTGGGTCTTTACTCTGTATAGTAGGCATGGTGCAAGTGGGGTCTATATCATGTAATCGAACACTGAGAACTTCGAATACCAATATCCCGAACTGAAAACTCCGAAGTATAAGAAGTACGAAGACCCAAAACTTCGAATATCAGAACTCCGAACAGCAACGGTCGGCCAGCTTCACACCTGTATGACAATGTAACAACACACAAACACTTCACAGTATTAATAATGTGGGGGGCTTCACCCTCACACCCTCCCTGCTTAAATATAGCAACTCTGAGATCGCACCACAGTGGAGACAAACATCAGAGTACAGAAGGGCCAACTGTGACCATTCGGAGTTTTGCGTTTAAGTACTTCTTACACTTCGGTGTATTCAGTTCGATATTTTGGTATTCGAAGTTCTCAGTGTTCGACTTTATGATATAAACCCGTGCAAGTGTCATTAACAGCCTCTATAAGATTAGTATTGGTTGTATGAGAGCGTTTTGCTTCCAGCGTTAAAGTGTAATCACAACTCTTGCATACGTCATCTGTTTTATTAAGAAGAAGTGGGTTGTGAGTGTACAGGAAGTAGTTGCTACAGTGCCTCAGAATACCCATCAAAACCAGATTGGCCACAGAGTCAAGAAGTGCATGTTCATGGCTACTGATCTGTTAGGGAGGAGTGAGGGAAATTTAAATATTGAATATGTCAACAAGGAGCTTGATGAGCAACACTCAGTTGTGCACAAACTATCTGCTCTAATAGACAGTAAGGGTATTTGGAGTGAAACCAAAGCTGCAAGAGATCCGTGTTTACACAGATTACAAGGGGGAATTACGCTGACAGGTATCAGCATCTATGCAGATCACTGCTAGATGCCTCTGTGCGGAGAGCAGCAGTTATAACCAAAGACAGTAAAAATGTCAAAAGTGCAGATATTCAACACTGAAACACTCATGTAATACAGCTGTGGCAAAAACAATGAGAAAAACAAGTGCCAAAACAGTGGCTATGGTAATGTAAGTCTTAGCTTATGAGCCAAGCCTTGTGTAACTGCGACACTTAAACAGCAGAAGGGATTCTAATTTGATTAGAAAATAAGTCCTTCCCAAGAGGCAGACTGCTAGGAAAAAATCCAGTAGATACATCGGAACAGCATGGATTATGTGTCTGTGCATTAAAAGTGGTAGTCTGAAGATACATTTTTATGAGAAAAGCTTCATATAGCTGTTCTTTTGTCATGGACAGACTGTGATGCTACAATAAGAGGTTCATGACTTAGGCTGCATAGGGAGGTGAACTAATATTATGCAAAATATACTGCATGTTTGCAAACATATGCAGTGTTGACGTGGGAGGAAATGAGTGGAAAGTATGATGAACTGAGTCTTGTATCTGTTTTCATAATTTATTTCTATAGTTTTAGAAACTTTCTGAGCACTTTGTCATAAAAAGAAGAAAAACGTATTCCTGACACGGCTATGTAAGCAAAGGGTACTCCAGTACATGTTGAGTATAAAAACATATCTTAATTTCTTCTATGGATCTTTTCAAGTAAATCTATTCATCTCCGTCTCCGTTACATATAAACATACGATGAACAGATTTACATAGTATTGTGTGCATGTCCCACTTGTTCAGGTCATCTTTATTGAGCCAGAAAAACTGTTTTGCAGTGCATCGTATCAATAAGTAATCTCACATGTATTACTTTTAAAAAGCCAGAAAAAGTAATAGCCTCCACACAGGCTTTGTGCCAAGAAAGTGGAGGACAGCAGCAGCCATAGCCATGCACAAGAGAGTTCCATGCACTGATCTGGATAATTACAGACTAATAAGTCTGTAAGGCCATGGAAAGAATAATCATGGAATTAATCAATAAGGACATGGGGAACTTCCGAATACTGGACTTATCACCAGTTTGGGTTCACCAAAGGCAGGTCTTGCTTACTTATTATCCTAATAGACTTCTTTAAAAAGATCGCCAAAGCAATGGATGAAGGCAAGACTATGCACAATGCCTACCTAGACCTTTCCAAAGGTTTTGACATAATACCTCAGTCAGGCATAGTGGAGAACATTACCTAACTGGGAATAAACCCCTACATTACCCACTAGATTGCCATCTGACTCACAGACAAGACTCAGGAGGGCAAGATACGGGATGTTACCTCCACAAAAAGACTGGTCAGAAATGGAGTCCCACAGGGCTTGGTGCTGGACCTCTTCTGTTTGACATATACTTCTGTGAAGTAAAAGCAAATACCAAGGGTCTTTAGCTGACAAAGTTTGCACATGACAACCAATTTATTAGCAGTCACTGAATCCTCAAATGACTCAGCTGTCCTGCAGTAAGACCTGTCCCATACAAATAACTGGGGCTTGATCCATGAACTAAAACTAAATACTAAAAAGTGCATTATTGTATCCTCTAGGAAATCTACTACCCCAGGAACTTACCACATTAACAATACACCCCTAAGAGTTGACGCTGGAGTTCAAGTTTTGGGAATGTATTTTGACAGTGATCTAATATTCTATCAATATGTTTCCACAGTAGTAAGAAAGTCCTTCTATATTACTCAGCTTATAAGCAAAGGGATTGCTTCTTGGTCCAGGTATGTTACTGTCCCCCTTTATTCTGCTCTTATCATGTCAGTCATGGAGTAAAATCCCTCCTTTGGCATGTGTCTCACCTAGGGTTGCTGTCTTTCAGGAGTTTTTCCTGATAGTCAGGAAATCCAGAAATCAAGGTCTCTTGTCAGGAAGTCCAGTTATGATGAGTACTTGAAACATATTTTGAATTATTCTGAGAGGTAACACATTTCTGAGGAGTGTTTCCTAAAGATGTTTACTGTTTCATTTGAATTTCCTGTCTGCTTTCAAATTCTGTGTGAAAACCATCTTTGTTGCTTTTGCTTTGTGTGTGTGTGTGTGTGTGTGTGTGTGTGTGTGTGTGTGTGTGTGTGTGTGTGTGTGTGCATGTGCGTGTTTGTGGGTTTCTGTGTGTGTGTGTGTATGGGTGTTGTATAAGAACAAAAGGTGGACATAATTTCTTTCCCTATCCATTGCGGTCAGACACTAGCACTACACACAATAAGTGGCTGTCTTTTGGTGGGTTGAGCAGGATGTGTGTATCTTCATTACAGTGTCACAGTGAGTAGTGTTTTCTAGTCTAAAACTGACCCCACTCAGAGGTGGATACAGAGATCACTATAGTTTGTGTGGGGGCAGGGGATACTGTTGTCATTATTTCTTTAATTTTTCCCTCAGTAAAACTTCAGAGGTGCACACAGAAGGTCACTATTAATTGTGTGTTGGCTGGGGATAGACTTTCCTCAGAAATCACACCTCAGACGTGCACAGGGACAGTGTTACTACCACACAGGTTGAAATGAATTACTGAGAGTTGTATTTTTCTAATTCCTTTACAATTTAATTCAGGTGTGGGTGTGTGTGTGTGTGTGTGTGTGTGTGTGTGTGTGTGTGTGTGTGTGTGTGTGTGTGTGTATATATATATATATATATATATATGTATATGTATATGGGTTCCCTTCAGAATCTCGAAATCCTAAAACTATGAAATTCATATGATCGAGACCATATGATCAAAGTTTTAGAACTTCGAAATTCTGTACGGAGATCTGCATACATCGCGGAATGGGAGATTTGCCTTTTCCTCGCTGTAGTGCGATCTCGGAGTTGGTATATTTAAGTAGTGGAGGTGTGGGGGTGCAGGGGGACTTGCCCCCCCTGCAGAAACGTTTAAAAAAAATGCTTTTTTTTTTTTATTTTGGATTTGTTTTGGAATCTTGATATTCCGAAACATCGATCATATGAAATTCAGGATTCTGAAGTGAATCCATATATATGTAGATGACAATCATTTGAGGAGAAAACAAAGACGGAGTGGTGCATAAGTACAATTGAAATATTTTGTTGTGCTGTATTTGTTCTTTCACTTTCATCCTACTTTGACTTCAAAGAGGCACACAGAAAGTGTCTCTGTTTTAGGGTTAGGGCTGAGGAGGAATGCTGTGTAGATGTATGGCAGCAGCTTGAGATACATTACTAGGGACCATTTGTCCTTTCACAGTCATCACAATCTAACACAAAAGGGGTACTCAGAAAGGGGCTATTTTTTTTTGGGGGCAGGGGGGTGGGGAGACAGTCATTACAGATATGATTTGTGCACTTCACAAGATTTTATTCTCAGATTATGGGCAACTACTTCTCAGTTAATTTGTAACTACTGTGTCATCAACATTGAACATAACTAAGTTATTTCCTTAGTGATGATTTTTGTTCAGAGCATCGTTAGCTCCAAGAACTGAGGAAAAGCACTAAAATGCAACTCGGAGCATGTAGAGTTCCATAACTTTTGTGGTCTAGTAGCCTTAAGATCCCCAGATTAATGAAATTCTTTCCTCCACAGTTACTAAAGTACAGTCTTGGCCAGTTAGGATGCATTAAAACTATGTTAAAAAAATTTACAAGTAAGACATAGTGTGAAAAAACAAAACAAAAATACTCTGTATAGTACAGGGTATCAAGGATTAGAGGAAACAGGGGTTTGCTACTGTGACGATAGACAGCAGAGTAGGGAGCTCCATGGAAGACTTTTTCATTGAACTTCATATCATCTAATGCTGCCCATGCAGTCACTGTATATCATCTAATGCTGCCCATGCAGTCACTGTATATCATCTAATGCTGCCCATGCAGTCACTGTATATCTGACATTTAAAAACTGATGCTTCTTTGTGTGGCTTGGTAAAATGAGTGCAGCTACCCTCAGACAAGGGGTGCATTTTCATTATGCAGGGGACTGACATTATGGTCAGGAAGTGGAAGGATGCAAAGATGGCAACCCTAATCCTGCCAGGCATATGCAACAACTTGATGCCCATAGAGGTTCCTCAGAGAGAGAATATAGAGCACAAAACATGTGTCATACATAGACTACCTCAAAGCACAGTCACTGTATTCAGTAGTGTACATATGTTGAGAGGGAATCTGTGTCTGGCTTATAAGGTATCCTCTCTCTGACCCAATAATGATGGTTCTATTCCACATTTGCAAGTCAAATGGTATTGGAAATGGCAGTTCTGCTGACCCAAACCTCTTCTGCAACTTATACCTGTCTCTCCAAACAGTTCTCTTTATTTTTCAGAGATTACCATTACTCTGAAACACACTTCCCCTCCACATAAAGCATAGTTCATTCCCGTTAACCAGTAACCTGGATCTACTGATGGGAATTAGGAAATTTACTCCATGACTGTCCTCTGTACTACTTACAGATGCAGGCAGCACCTAAATACTCTTGCCTACAATATGGCCCGTATAACTACTCAATGGTACTACTCTAATAATAAGAACTATCTCACCCAGAACTAATCACTGTCCTATGGATATTGTTTAATTGTGGACTTTGGAATTGGGTAAGGGTAATTTGAACTAATGAGGTAATTGGCTAGGCTTAAAAATGGCCCACAAGGGCAGTTAGCTTAGTATTCACCTACAAACCTATGTTAAAAAATAACTTTAAAAAGGCAGAAAAAAGTAGTGTGCATAAACCTAAGTATATTTTGCCTGTTTTACTTTTGCAAAAAGGCATCGAAAGAGTTTTGCAAAAAAGTATTTTATTTTATGTGTTGGCACTGAAAATGTCTGCCTCTTAGGCTAATAATATATGTTGCAAACTCTCTGTTATAGTGTACTGATTTGATATTGTGAAAAATGTTGAAAAACGTGGATGGTGGCTGCGTAGAAAGTGTACTCATAATTGTAACCTTTTTCCTACCATTCATATCAGAAAGTGCAGCTTAGTAGAAAATTTGATTGACTAAACTTATTTCTGTTACTCTGACATGTGGTTCATTGTATGAAAAATGTTTTAAAGTTGAGTGATTTTTTTCTTAAAAAGTTTGACAGTAGATGCTACAATAGCCTGTCCATATTTCAGCAGCAGGAAATGACTTTCATTTCCACTGAGTATTTTCATTTTCACAAATGTGTTTGTTTTACAAACATAAACATTGCAGTCATTGTATTTGATTCTCCTGCCTTCATTGATAATGTTCTTTGCTAATACATGTGCACATAACTTAAGTGCAGCAAGTGACATTATTTTAGCCTTGATTAATTAGATTCTTTAAAAAAAAAAAAAGAAAAATATTGTATAAAACTTAGATGGCATTTCACATTGACTCCCAAGACATTAAATGAATTATAAGCATGCTTTGTTTTAAATTGAGACATTAACATTGTAAATGTACAATCTTTTAAAAGAAAATTGCAGAAAGGGCATGTATGCTTACATTGTAGATAAATGAGTGTCATCAAATCTCCACATATGGTTATATTTCACATACATTTTCACGGCATGGCATAGCTCAATTGTAGTATCCTATTGAAATATTGTATTGTTGTGGAATGTATTAAAACCTGGTAGAAGTGCTTTAAATAGTGTCACAGTTGTCTGCTTTTTTAAGGTGAACATACAATATGGAAACTCTATATTTGCTGGTTCACAGTATTGTATTTTATTTAAATCTTTTTGCCATCTCAGACTTTACCAAATGATTCAGGCTTATTAAATGTGATAATAAGTAAACTGATGAAGATTAGACTTAATACAAAGAGAATCAGCAAGTAGGATAGCTGTAGATATGATGGTTTCAAAGTACTAGGTAAACAAGGTCCTAAAAGCTGAAGTGCTCTGCATTTTGAAAGTTATTTTATAATAGAAAACTGCTCCTTTGAGAGCTACTGACTATCAGGCTACAAAAAGGAGTACAAGGTATCCGTGATGGAGTCCATTCCTTGAGCTACCACAGTCAGGCTTCCACAGATGTAGCTGTCTGAACGAAGATACATTCTCCGTACTGCATTTAAAAGCTGAAGTATGAGTTGGGAATTATTCAGACTAATAACAGTGTGGAATTTTAAACCATGTAACAGCATGTCACTGTTACTGTCTGTAGAACTTGCCTGATTTCCTAATTTTACACAGAGTGTGAAAAAATGAAATGTAATCTGTGAATCTAGTCTCTAAGCCAGTTAACTGAAGTTTGTAGTACTATACTGAGCCAACTGTTCAAAAGGTGTGTGTGTGTGTGTGTGTGTGTGTGTGTGTGTGTGTGTGTGTGTGTCTGAAAAATGTATGTACTGATTGAATGCACTGCTATTTTAAGTATGAACGAAAACTTGCAGGACATATTCATACTGAACAGCCACGGCAAGATATATATTTTTTTTTACCTGTGACAGGTGTGGGAGTGGTACAAAGGTATCTGTGTGGCAAGGAGGCGTCTTCCATTAGTCCCTTCTTCCAGCTTGCTTGCCAGATCACCCTGTGCACCTGGCCTAGGTTACCAGACAGTCTCACAGTGCTGGAATCAGATAGCTGGTCCAATGAAGATAAAGATAGTAAGAGGAAGAGAGAGACAACTTTATCAGTGCTGCCTTTGGGTACTAAAGTTGAGAGGAGTCTGTTTAAATGTAGAGCTGTGTCTTATTTCAGATTGTTAGGTGTGTCTGTAGGTATGCCTTAGGCATTCCTGTGAGTAAACACATCTGCCTACACTAAGATATGCCGCTCAAATGCCCCTCCCAATTATTCTGAAGATAGTACCATCCCCATCAGCAATACCCAGTTTCCACCAAAGATAGCAATGTTTTGGGTGCACCACAACACGCATTCTCCAGCCCCCACTCCCAAAGCTCCCCAAGAGAGAGAGAGAGGATCAGACTCTGGCTGGTCATTTTTGTTGTTTCTCTGGCCAGGGTCCTGGAACATACTGCTAATTGAACTTTGGTTCTCTGGGTCAGAGTATAGGCTTCATCCTTGTATTTATCCCAGAATACCAACAGAGGTAAGTAATATTTTTTGCATCACAGTACATTTTTCAGTGTGTGACACAGAGTGTTGTACATGATCAGCAGTAAATAATCACATTGTGACTAATCTGTTACATCACAAGTGATGTAACAACTTCTCTCCTGCTTCATAAATTCTAATAAGGAAATCAAAAATATTCTGCCTTGGATCAAATCTGATTTTCTTCATGAGTACTTCTTAATATGTTTATACGATTGACAACAAGGATCCTCCTGTATGGGTCATTTGTTGGATGTAACTTCACCATTCACGGTTCAGCATTTTCTATCCATAAAATCATATTCAAATTGCTGTAGTTGCATAATAATGTGTGCCATATGAGCTCATCTGTTCTCTTTTGCTGCTTGCACAGTTTGTATTTGTATCAAGATTGTTATTGGTAATGTCCAGCATTTTCATGCCTAAACAGTTACATAATAAGTTTCAATGTAACTTGTCAAATTACAAGCCAAAGACCCTCACTGGTATTATTGCCTTTACTGTTTTGGAGATGAGCAGGACATTGACAACAGCTTCAGGTGCCAGAGGTTTGATTTAGCCTCTCAGAGAAGGGGAGAGGTTTTGCCCTATTTCACATTCAAAAACATGGTATCTGTCTTTCAGCAGAGATTGCAGAGACTGGTTTGAGGTTCTTCTACACAGCCTGTAATGTAAGCCAGAGAATTACAACAAAGAGGAACACTCAGTTCGCACTGAATTATAGAGGACTCATGCCCTCAACTTTCTTCCATTTTGGTGGAAGATTAGGAGATCAGGCAAAGTGCACCCTGGCTCTCACTCTCTTACTTATGACACTCTACCCCTGGATGATCAGCTGGATCCCAGGGTTGCCCAACCTAATCTTGAGGTTGAGTCAGCCATACACAGATTGGTGGCATTCAGTGCAGAGCAGGTCCTGCTTGAGAGAGGTTCATTGGGTCGTCTTCCCTCCAGGACTTGCATCTAAAGAGCTGGATTTAATGTGGAATAAGAGCTTGAGTGTCTGAGGCAAAGTTACACCCTTAGAGATTTTTGCCTGAAGATTAACTAGATCCAGAAAAGACCACTCCCCAGACAGGACTGGAATATCTGTCTCAAGATCAAACACTAATTCCCAGTCTTCCAACAGCTGGTGCTAGTCAGTCACATGTTCACCTTTGTGAGTCAATGTGTGATAGCTTACTGCCATGAGTAGTGACCGTCCTGTACTTAGCTGCTATGTGTTGGGGGTTCCCAAGGCCATTATCTCTGAGATAGACAAGAATAAAGTACAGTTGTGTAAGTAAACCTACCGTAACAATAGATGTTTAACTAGAGCATTGTTGCTGTAGCCTACACTAAGTAAGTTATATCTTGCAAAGGATATGACAACCAGCCATCTTTGAAAACTTTAGGACATTTTCCATATGCCCTAACTACTGAACTTCTTGATGGGAATGGTATAAAGTCAGTGGTTAGAGTACCAACCATCAAAGCTGTCTTGTCCAAGAGGAAGGGAGGCTACAGCCCTGCTAGTTAGGTCTATGCTAGGAAAAAAATGAAAAATAAATCCACACCTTGGCATAAAACACAATAAAAAGAAAGAGGATGGAGGAAGTGTGTTCATACTGTAACGGTGAGCCATTAGAATATTTACTGTTGTAAGTTTGTTTACACATCTGTACTATGTTTATCATTACATCTCTGTTGTAGTAGTCTAAACTGTATGATTTGACTACCAGAACTTAGAAAGAAAGGGAAAAGGAAGAAGGGTCAGAGGCCAGAAGCCCCTGGAGAATGGTTCTAAAACAGCCTGTTCTGTGTCTAGGGAAAGAATCTAACTTGTTGTGCTTTGAAGAAAATGTGCACACATGACCAAGTTGCTTTCTCCAGTATATTTCTAGGGTTCACCCATTTTTCTTTAAAGCCACTAAAGAATCTAAAGCCCTGAAAGAGTGGGCTCTGACCTTTCCTGGAAGTGAACAATAGTATGAGACAACCATATAGAAATTGTCTGTTTTGATACTGATTGTTCCCTTTTCTTACTTTCACAAGAAATAAATAGATGATCAGAACTTCTGAAGGTTTTAGTCCTTTTTTCTACCTTATTTTTGGCGCTGGAAAGAAAACAGGGAATGGATGAATAGCCTGGGTCATAGTAAACACTGAAACCACAGTAGGCATAAATGAAGGATTAGTTGATAAAGTTACACTGTCATTGTAAAATGAGATAAGACTGACTCACAGTAAGAGCCTGTAACTTAGACACTCTTCTTTCTGAAGTCAAAGCAGTCAGTAACACTGTTCTCCAAGTTAAGAACTTCTCTTCAGTTTCATGAGCCAGTTCAGTTGGAAAAAGTGTATGTTTTCCACATCAAGAACTTCAAATTAGCCACGTGAGTTGGTTCAGATGGAAAAAGTATATGTTTCTCCAGAACAAAATTAAAATCATCAGAAGGAGTCCCCTGTCTTCGAAGTGGACAGATATGCAAAACCCCTTTCAAAAACAGTTTGATTTCAGGCTGGGTAGAAAGGGTAGACTATATGCAGTCAAGAAGAGATGGCCGAAAGATGAATATTTTCAAGTGGAATGCTTTTCTTTATGCTATGTTGTTTATTTATAGTGAATAGCACTAATGTTCAGTTTTGAATGCTTATGGCTGTTTTATAATGAGCTTAAGGGTATGTATATTACTAAATGCAAACCATTCAGTTATTTAAAGGATGACGTATTTTAAGGGTAAAGAGTGATCTCTGTTGTTGTTTTTTCCAGGCTATTCTAAATTAATATAAATTGTGGGAAATGTTTGGTACTGAAGAGTTACCATTTATCCCCCTTTTTCTGGTAAATATAGTGAGTGAGTGAGTGAGTGAGTGAGTGAGTGAGTGAGTGTGTGAGTGTGTGTGTGTGTGTGTGTGTGTGTACAAAATCATTTTGGCAAGTTTTAATTAGTTTAGGTAAGATTACAGTGAAGGGCACTGGATCCAATCTAAAGTGCAGCAAATCCTGGGGAGACAGGTATTTAACAGTGATCTGTAGATGTGTGCTGCAAAGCTTATTTCATTGTGGCAGGTGCTGGCTATTGCTCAAGGCAACAATGTACATTTACCATACAGTCTTAAGAACAGTTGCAACTCGCATATGTATTGCATTGCAGTTGTGTGCATCCAGAGTCTATAACCCTGCTCATCACTTATTTATTGTCAGTGGGGGTGGGATTTATACCCTCATTTGTCACAAGCCCAATAGCCCATTCATGCCCAGCCTACAATAAATCCTAGAGTCTTGTGTTCACCTGGAGGTGAGGGCTGGGTGTTTGAGAGTGATGCAGTGTACAGGTTATTTGGGTCCTACTCCCTAGTCTTATCTACCTCCATCCCTGTGGTGGCTGAAGATTATGCTAGTACTGCTCCTCTAGGGAAACCCTCTGTCTAGTCCCTGCCTACTCAGAGCATTCATTCCCTATCTTTTCTACATGAGCCACCATGTATCCCATAAATACATCTTGATGTTACCCCATATAATTAGTCAGGCCAGCAGTGCATAAGGGCTAACCACCTTCTCCCCAGGATGGGCAAGCCTGCATTGCCCAGTTACTGCCATCCTTCCAATTGTAGTTAATTGAACACCCAAGCCTGCATATCAAATCTAGACAATCAGAGCTTTATCCCTTTACACAGTAAGGCTGCAATGTTTAAATGACATGCTTTGAAGGTCATGATGGATATTTTGTATTTGTTTGATTCATGTTTATGTGACATTAGCGAATATATTGGTAAGATATAACGCAAGTACTAGTAATCTTAAGTAGAATCTACACAACTGAGTTAATGTTATTAGTTGATTTGTTATTCAGAGCTAAGGGTCTAAGAATTCCAAAGCTGCTCTGTTAAATTACTGTTGCATTGTAATAGTTTGTTAAGGCTATATTGATAATTCCAGTAGATAGTTGCACTGCATTTTGCTGCCAAAATGTACTGAATTTAGTCCAGGACTAGTCTTTACATTAAGGCAGTTCCAGGCCAGTCAGCTCAGAGCTAAAGGTCTAAATTCCAAAGCTGTTGTTTGCTGAGATCTTGTAAATTACTGTTGTACTGAAATAGTTCAGTTACACAGACAAAGAAAGATAAATGTTTTTATTTATTGCTTTAACTTCAAATTAATTTTAACAGCCCATATTTGCTTTCACTAAGGTCTTTAAGCCTGTATTAGTAATTCCAGTACATAGTTACACTGCATTTTGCTGTCAGTGACCTATCTGTTGGTATTAAACCCTAGTTTCATTCTTATATTCTAAGTGTATGTCAGCCTTGTTCAGAATTAGTCTTTGCATTAAGGCAGTTCTAGGCCAGTTGGGCTGGCTCAGAGCTAAGTGTCTAATTGATTTTCCATACCACAAACCCTGCTGTGGTTGTTTTCGTATTCTTATACCCAGTGCTTCAGTTGGTGCCTGCCCCTTATGTTAATTTCACGACGTAATTTCTTTCCACTCCCCGTGCATTGGTTGTTGACTATAAGCACATAAGTATCATTTTGCAAAGTACCTCCCCTTGAACTACTCATCAGGCTGCAAGATCTGTGATAAAATTGCTTATATTGAGTGTACTGATACCCCTTGCACTGATTTTAGTATTAAACTAATACGTTTTGTTTACTGTAGTTAGTTTACTGGTTCTTGCTGGTGGCAGAAAAAGGTTTCCAGGCTAGTTGTTTTGTATTGATCTTTAAATACTCAGTAGCACGTTCACCCACATTTTGTCCTAAAACTTAACGCCATTCAGTTATAGTTATCCTTGCCTCCAGAGTCATTCCTTTCACTATCATGTCCCAGCACTTCCTCACAACTTCTGTAGCCAACCTGATTGAGATGGATATCTAAGAACCGTCTCATCCTGTCTGATGATCAACTATTACTCAAACAGCATATCAGTTCTGAGATATATATATATATATATATATATATATATATATATATATATATATATATATATATAATATCCTTGGAGACAAAATCTCACACAACAAAATCACCAGCAGTACACCACACATCACACTTCTCCAAGGCCCTCAGTATACACATAATCCATCATATGCTGAGGTTCTAAAGATTAACTTGCCTAAACATAAAAGACCTCAAAAACACAACACTGGCACAAAGCACCCCCAGTAAGTTAAGCCTACCTTACACAGTACAAGAATCATAAAGTCACAGATGCTGAGCACACAACGCAAGCATCGACGCAACCAAACATTCTAGTTATATGTGGCTGCATTGTAAGACATACAGTTGTGCCTATTACCAGACTGAGTCAGGAAAGCATGATGGTCAGTTGCTTCTCTGGTGCCACGATTCATCAGATCACACATGCACTCAAGTCCTTGAAAAACAAGTACCAGTATGAATCTGTCATAGTTCATGCTAGTGTCAGTGACTTCATTTGAACCTCCTAGGACTATATGAAGAGAGACAAGATGGAGCTCAAAGACTGTGTGTCCAATTCAGGTATAAGCATAACATTGAGCAGCATTCTGTCTTCTCCTAGGATGATGTTGTGATATGAGCAAAAAATAATTGACTATAATAATTGGCTTAGTTTTGGTAAAATTCAGTGGGGTAAAGTGTCAGCTTGAGAGAATATGAATCAGATGCCATGCTGCTTCACTGGAGATGGCTTGCATCTGTCCCCTCTAGAGTTTTGATTATTGGCAAAGACATTGCCCACCCCCGTAGTGCCATTTTTAAGCAATGCCAGTCTGATAAACCTATCAACATAAAACAAGGAAAATATGAAGGTATAACTGATCAGTGCTAGGAGCCTAAACAAGAAACTTCACTCCCTTCAAACCCTTTTAACACTGGAGGTAATCGTCTGTGTGGTGACATAGACATGGTTTAAAATAGTGAAGAGCAATCTGGCTGTGCAGGGCTATAAAGCCTTGCACACATTTAAACCAGCTACTTGTGCAGGAGTGAAGGTTTCTCAGTCTACATCCAGAATAGACTAACATCAAGGCTGTATAGAGTTTCATCATGTCCAAATAACCATCACAGAGGTCCCATAATATATATTAGCTAGCTATACAACTATCCCTATATGACACAAGAAAGCCACAACATTTTTTACAGGAACTAGAGTCAGTATTAGTCCCATTACCATTTTCCTAGATGATCTAAACTATCCATATATAGACTGGGCACCTATAACCACCACTAGTGCACAAGGACAGAGATTCCTGGACTTTGTCAACACAAATGCCCTGGAACAATTAGTCAGAGTACACACAAGGAGAGGAACATCCTGGATCTTGCCCTTACTACTTAAACAATGCTTTTTGGTTTGTGATTGATTTTGCATTTGCCTGCTAAGAGAATATTTATTTTGACTTGTATTTTATTTTATTTTTACAACTGTTTTTCACTGTTTGTAGGAAGAAATGGATAGCTTGTAAACAAGAAGACATACTTTGATATATAATGTGTTGTTTTACCTCTAATTTTCACTATTTGTTAATAGAAATGGATAGGTTTTAGACAGGAAAGCTGTAGCCATCCCAAGGGGCCTAGTAAGCTATAACTTCACCTAGATTGCAAAGGGCAGTCCAGGGCTTATTTTAACAATCCTGTGATTGATTTTGCAGTTGCCTGGTAAGAGAAGACTTAGTTTAATTTATATGTTTTTACCAGTGTTTTTCACTTTTATAGGAAGAAAGGTGTAGCCTGTAGACAAGATTTACCAGAGTGCTGGTTTGTAATTTCTTGATCTTTACTATTAAAAAGAGGTACAACTGCAAGCGATATTGTCAGTAAAGATCACTCAGCTCCTATTGAACATGACAATATATATAACAACTTTGAAATTCTAGATCCAAGTATTCAACAATCTGATGATTGAGAGCATATAGATGAAGATAAAATAAGAAAGAAAGGAAGAGGGTCACAACAAATAAAGAAGAAAAATAAACTGATTTATGTCTATAAAGCAAACAGAATATGTACTAAAAAGGACACTGCCTTGTTATGTAACACACAGATTACAGGGAATGATAATTTTTCTAACAGAAAACCTTCAGTCTACAGAAAAGGGCATCATTTTTCTAAAAGAGAAGGTAAAAAAAAAGAGACAAGGGGCAGGTGAAAAGGAAGAGACTGAAACTGAACGTGGAAGGACTGAAGGACATTACTATAAGAAAAAAGAGGACAATGACAGAAGCTGACACTATGGCTCAAGATGTGGGTGTACCGCTGTCTTAGATGGCATAGCTTGTACAGGTGTTAGGATGTCTTTTTCACAAATCACATATAGAAAGGAGAGTCAGTTTGCAGTGAATGAAAGAATGAAAAGTTTTCTTGGGTAAATGCCTACATGAAAAAATGTCCAGTTTAAAAACAAAATAATGTATACAGCATCTGAGCTTAATTTTGGGCGCACCTGTATTTAGACAGGATGGCATGTACTTGTCAAAATCAGAGAAGAGAATTTTTGCAGGAAATATTTTGCAATATTTAACAAACACAAGCAAGACTTTTGCCAGGACAAAATTTAACAGTTGGACAAAGTACACTCCAATCAATATCAGAAGTAAAGATACTGTAGTTTAATAAAGTAAGGTTAGCACACTGGCCTGCACGAAAGTGCTAACCTTACTTTATTAAACTACAGTATCATTACTTTTGATATTGCTTGGAGTGTACTTTGTCCATTGCTTTTCTTGTTTTTCCTCAGTTTGTCTATTCCTTTTGGTTTGTAAAATTTAACAGTTCACACATAGCAATATTTGATGCTTCTGTCATGGTTGTTAATGCTAGAAGGATTAATAATACATTTTTATTAGAAAATTTGCTGTGTTCCTATAAGATTGATGTTGTTGTTGTTGTCTGTAAAGCATGGTTAAAGAACAATTACTTGAAACCAGTTTTGTCAGGGTATAAATGTTTTACTGTAGTACACATTCTATCTAAAAATCAGGTGGAGGTGTTATGATAAGGATTAAAGATCAAGAAACCTGTGATTATTACATGTACAGTGATAACACCAATGCTGTAGATTTTGTAACTCTGACAAGAAAGACAGGCCTGAACATATAATAATTGTTGGAGTGTAAGACCTCCAAGTCAAATGCTGATGACCTAGAGGAATTCATACATTTCTTGCATGAAACACAGAAGGGAAGAATAATAGTGACTGGGGACTTAAATTTACCAGAAACAGACTGGAATAGTATTGATTCAGAAACATTAGTAAGGAAATTATGTACAGCATATGGCCAAGAACAACAGTTGCTTCAGATTGTAAAAAGCCTACCAGGGAATGCAAGATACTAGACGTTGTTTGTGTCCCTAAATAAACTACTGTTACTTCATGTCAAGTTTTACTACTGTTGACGAGCAGTGATCATGGGGTTATAAAGGTTAATTTCTTACTAGAGAATTCTGCCAAACTGAAATCTAAACCAATGCACAGAAGATTAATAACAGATTATATAGAAGCAAAACCGTAACTTTGTAAAACAAATTGGAGTGATATGTTCAGTGGAAAAACTGCAGAAGGAATGTGGAAAGTTTCGAAAGAGGAATTGTTTGAATGCAAACAGTCAAAAAATGTTTAATATCTGAATCTAGGTACACAACGTTTGGAGGATATATTTATATAAGAACAAGATACTTGATTAAGGTGAGAGACAAAACATATAAGAAATGGAAAAGAGGTTGAACTACTACTTTGAAAACTGAAATAAGCTGGACAGACAAGTTAAACATAGTGTGAGAGAAGATCAAGAAAAAATTTGAAGAAAATTTGTATAAAGATATTGAGCATAATAGGAAACCATTTTATAGATTCCTAAGATGTGGTAGGAGTAAAGACAAATTGATGAATTGTGCATAGATCTAAAATTTATTCTCAAACACAACAGATTATAGATATATTTACAAAGTCTTGTGCAGAAATTATTTAGCTCCTCAAAGGGGGTGATAAATTGTCCTAGTGACGTCCAGGTAACCTTAGATACTGAAATCAAATTAGGTTATATTGAAAAACAAGTATGCAAACTGAATCCAAACAAAGCACAGGGAGGAGATGGAATTGGTAATAATGACCCAAGAACACTTCAGCATGAACTTAAAGTACCTTTATATATGTTATTTAGTAAGCTGTATTAATATGGAGAAATTCCTCATGACTGGCAACATAAATTTTATTTGTTAAACCGGTCTTTAAGGGAAAGGGAAGTAGGACAAACCCACACTCATACAGGCCCATAAGTTTACTTTCATGTTGCGGAAAAAGAATGGAGAATGTTCTATTGGATAAATTAATGTTAGAATTGAAAAGGTTGGGACTTGAAATCATATATCAGCATGCATATGTTGAAAATAAATCTATTACCACACACACCATGATGTTCAATAATATCTATGAATGAAAAAATGTGCTGTGATATTGATTTAACTTAAGCATTTGACAAGGTCATACACAAAGCACTGATTGATAAATTAGAACAACTAGGTACTGATGTACTCTTGATAAGATGGATAGGTGCATGGCGTACAAATAGGACATGACAAGTATAATACAACAATTGGACAGGTGAAATTCAAGGTTACAAACACGGTGTCTCACAAGGTTCTATCCTAGGCCAATACTTGTTTAGACTGTATCTTTCAGGTCTATCTTTTTCATATGAGATGTTCTACAGTCTGTATGCAGATGACTTGAAAATGGGTAAAATTATTATATTTGTTACAGATAGGGCATGTCCGCAAAAGAACTTGACTAAATTGACCATTTGGGCACAGGAGAATAATATGTTGAAAAATACATTGAAAAGTAAACCTTATAAGATTTAGGAGACATAAATTGAAAGCTGAATACTTATTACAGCACAAAGAGATTGAAACTGTAGATTCATTTAAAGACCTGGGTATATGGGTATATCCAACTTTGAGTTTTTCTAATCATATCAACCAATTGGTTAATGATAGTTATAGAGCTATAGGTTGCATAAAAAGATTTATAAGGTCTAGGAAATCAGAAATGATTGTCATTTTTATTAGTTATAACATGAGTATGGAATAATATGGAAACCTTATAAAAAACAAAGATGGGTAAACTGGAAAGAGTAAAGCAGAAATATCCTAAAGGCATCCATGGATGCAGAAATTTCAGTTATTATGAAAGACTAAAATATCTGAACTTGTGCAGTGTCTGCTGTAAATACTTAAGAAGAGACCTTATTATATTGGATATTTAGAGACAACTACCTCTGGGAATGTTTGGATTTATCAAAAATTAGTAGAGAATCATCAGACAACCCACATAGAAGATTCCACAGCAAAGATAAGTGTACTAATTGCTTCTCTGACAGAGTAGCTGATACATGGAATAGATTTCCAAATCACATTAAAGCAAGCACTAGTTTAGATATTTTTAAGAACAGCCTGGACACTTATGGGAGCAACTGTTTTAGGACATTGACAGTGTAGAATGGCATTATTGACTTTGCTTTTAATATTTCTATGTATGTATGTCTGTATGTACTAATATGGGATGATCTTGCACCATCCCTTGTGTATCTTCATCACTTGTTAGTTCTGACCATAAAACAGTCTCCTTTGAAATAAAATTGAAACCAGAGATAATTTCCACCAAAGGTACATTTAGAAATTTCTTTAAGGCAATATATTGGCAAGCTTCAAATCATCACCAAACCCAGTTAACTCCACTGAATATGAAGAAAACATACACTCCCACACTATACCAGCATGTAAACATCTGCCTAAGATGCAGCTGTACCCCACAGGAACAAGTGCAGGGCAAACCCTAGAAACAAACCAATATGGTGTAACCATAATATTAATAAGCTTTATATATAAAAGGAAAGGGATTTTGACCAAAAGTAGGAAAAGTAATTCCCAAAATGTTAGCGCCCTTGTCACTGAAATAAACAAACAGCTCAGGAACTTAATAGAATCCACCAAAGCCAAGTTTGAGACTAAAATAGCTACCAAAGACAGACAATCACAAGGCATTTTTTTTAGTTCTGTTTGTAATCTCAAAGCACAACACAGGAATGCAATGAGCTGATTGAAACAATGTTACCTGCACTGAGAGTGAAGATGTAGCAAATATACTGGCAGATAAGTTTAGATGTTCTTCATCTCACATTGCTGCAGTCCTTACATATGGGTAGTCCGCTGTCCTCGGTCGGCCCGAATACCAAAGTATTAGGCTGACGTCGGTCATGGGCGCTCAGATCTGACATCAGAGCGTCAGGGTATAAAAGCGCATGACCGACGTCATATCCTCAGTCTTTTTTGCCGCATGGTCCGATGCAGAAGCAGCGTTGCAAGTGCCGTTCGGCGTTCTGAAATTTTCGTATTCTGAGTTTCAGACTGAAACCAAGTTGGGCTAAGTACCCCGTTGGGGAATATTTTTGTTTTTTCTTGCCTCAGTTAATTCCGGATGTCAGAAAAAGTGAATAATTGTATTTCTTGTGGGAAACAAATACCGCATAGGGATTATCACTCTCTTTGCATTCCTTGTTTGGGACCTGAGCACGACGTAGTCGGGTGTCGCTTTTGTGCTAGGTTTAATAAGCGCACCATAAAATGAAGGTTAGATTGTGCTAGGTTAGTCTTTGGTAAGCGGTGTAATTATAATATGCCGTCGGATCCTCCGACACCCGCTTCCACGAAGAAGCGCAAAGACAAATCTTTGAAACCTAGACAGGATGGTTCGTCCGTTTCGGACGCCGGTCCTGTAGAAGCTACAGTGGAACAGGTGGATCCGGCTGAAGTTTCTGAAGTTTCTGTTGAGTCTCAGGGGGAAACTTTGATTTTGCAGGATGTGGCCTCACAGGAGTCAGGTCAAGCTGAAGGGGCCTCTCAGGTTACTGTTCTCCCTTCTTTGCCTAAGGTGGTTAGGCCTTCTGCTACTATTTCTAAGGCTTCTTCTAAAGGCAGGTCTGTTTTGCCTTCCTCTGGTGTCACTCCAGGTACTTCTGGGTCTGTGCCTAAAAAGCACATGCTTAAAATGGCAGAAGATTTGATTACTTTAATTAGAGGTTCTATGCCCCCTCCTGATGATAGGCCCAGGGTGGAGCCAGAGTTGGAAAGTTTGGATCAGGCCTCAGATGACTCAGAGTCTTCTGCTGAAGATATTCAAGATTTTCTCCCTTATTCGGATTCGGATGTAGAGGATTCCACTCCTTCTGCTTCTCCCTCAGAGGATTTTTCATTTTCAGAAACTCTGCATTCCATGAGGGAGCATTTTAAGTGGGAAGGACAGGATTTCTCTGATTCACGGAAGAGGCTTAGGGAATTCTTGTTTTTACCACAGCATAGACCTTTGGCTATACCTCCTGTTTTGGATGTTGTTCGAAGGCTTCCCTTAATCCAGATTCTTTGCCTCCTGCACCAGTTAAACCGGACAGGTATTACAGGGTGCCTGAGGCTCATAAATATCTGTATAAGAGTCCTAGGGCGGACCCAGAAACTATTAGTCAGGGGCCTAAGGGTGTTAGAGCCTCTGTTGTAAAGAATCCGGTTCCTCTAGATAAGGAAGCTAGAGCTTTGGATAGATGGGGTAAGAAGGTGTATACCTCTTCTACTTTAGCAATGAGGGCTTTAAATTGCCAGTTTCATATGTTGAAGTATCAGAATTTCCTCCTTTCTCAGCTAAAATCTAAAGTGGATGCTTTGGCAGAGGGCATAGAGTGTAAAGAATTGCAGGATTTAGTACATGTCTCTGAACAGGTGGGTAAGCATTCCTTGCAGTGTGGTTTTGATGCTGTACAGGCCTCTTCTAGGGTGGCTGCCACTGGTTCAGTTCTTCGTAGGCACGCCTGGCTTAAGGATCAGAATTTGTCCGAGCATGTTAAAACTAGAATTCTGGATGCCCCTTTACAGTCTGAAGTTTTGTTTGGTCCCCCTGTGGAGTCGGTTTTGAAGAAAATGGAAGACAAGGCTAAGTCTATGCAGACTGTTAAAGATTTTTTGCAGGTGCAGCCTCCAAAGTTTAGTAGAAATTGGCCTACTAAGGGGTGGACGTACCCTTCTTCTGATTCTCAGTCTAGGGGTAGACCTAGACGTGGCAGGGCAGTGCTCACAGTACATTCAGGCCTAGAACTTGGAGTTCGCCTGCACAATCTGCAGGTGAGGGCAGGGGCCAGTCCTTTCGTAAACAGGCCCAATGACCTGCATTTTCAGCTGCCAGATTCTTCTTGCCTGGCAGCTCCTTTGGGAGGAAAGTTAGCACTTTTCAAGCAAAACTGGCTTTTAGTCACCCAGGACAAATGGGTATTGGACATTATAAACCGAGGCTACAAGTTCTATTTCCATACATTGCCTCCTTTCAAAGGCATGCCAGACGTTCCTCCTCGGCAAAGGATAGAGGCTCACAAGCAGATTTCTTTACTTCTTCAAATAGGAGCTATACAGCCAGTTCCTCTGTCAGAAGTGGGCCTAGGTTTTATTCTCGCCTGTTTCTAGTACCAAAGAAAGGGAACACGTGGAGACCAATTTTGGATTTATCTATCCTCAACACTTATCTGGACATTCCAAAGTTCAAAATGCTGGCGTTACAACAGCTTTTACCTCTGTTGGGAAAAGATCACTGGATGGTAACTCTGGATCTCAAAGAGGCTTATCTTCATGTTCCTATCAGCCTCAGTTGCAGGAAGTACCTGCGTTTCGAGCTGGAAATTTACATTATCAGTTCTCTGCATTGCCCTTTGGCTTATCTACTGCGCCCAGAGTGTTCACAAAGGTTCTGGCTCCAGTGATAGCCTTTTCAGACTAAGAGGAATACAGATTTATCCTTATTTGGACGATTGCCTGATTATTGCACAAGACAGGGACGAACTTCTTCATCATCTACAGTATGTGATGGTAGTGTTAAGATGCCTAGTGTATTCTGTGTGCGAAACAAAGTCCAGTCTAGTACCCTCTCAGGACATCTCCTTTCTCGGTGTGAGACTGAATACAGCTTCCCAGATGGCTTCTTTGCCCCCGGACAAGCAAAGAAGCCTTTCTCTTTATTTCCATCAAATGTCTCTACAGTCCAGGCTGACTGCAAGGACAGTCCTTCAAGCCTTGGGGTTCATGGCATCTTGTATTCTGGTGCTTCCCAATGCCAAATTGCATATGAGGAAGCTTCAATGGTATCTCAAAATGTATGGACACAACACTGCCAAGATCTAGACACTGTCAAGCAGATAATACCTTGCATTCAGAAGGAATTTTTGTGGTGGGCACAGGAATGTCACCTAAACAAGGGACTCGCTGTGACCCGACCAGAGGCGAGTCAGATTCTAACGACAGATGCCTTGGACAAGGCTTGGGAGCACACCTCAATGGAAAATGGGTGCAAGACACGTGGCCTGTCAGACTTCAACATTTGCATATCAACTTGAAGGAGATGTTAGCAGTCCAGTTTGCATTGATGGCTTTCAAGGATTTACTTCACCCAGGGCAGGTGTTGATTCAAACAGACAACACTACTGTCATGTGGTACATCAACAAGCAAGGGGGAACCCATTCGTACCCTCTTTGCAGGCAAGTGATGATTTTGTGGGAGACTGCTCTCAGTTTACACCTCAATCTTCAGGCAAGGTTTCTACCGGGAGCACAGAACTCCTTAGCAGACGTGTTGAGCAGACAAATAGTGGATCCTCACGAGTGGAAACTGGATCCTCATGTATTTCAAAAGCTGACAGTGTTATGGGGAACTCCAGACATAGATCTGTTCGCTTCTCCACTAAATTACCAGTTGCCAAAGTTTTGCACAAAAATGTTTCATCCCACAGCTTGGAAGGTGGATGCTCTATCATTCAGTTGGAGCAATCTTCATGTCTATGCCTTTCCACCTCTGCCTCTCATTCCCAAGGTACTCTTGAAGGCCAGAAAAGACAAGCCATCCATGATTCTGATAGCGCGGATTGGCCTCGACAGCATTGGTACCCACTACTGAGGAGTTTAGTACGGGAGCCTCCATGGCCTCTGCCTTTGATTCCGCATCTTTTGTCTCAGGAGGGCAATCACTTCCTCAATGTCAAGATTCAGTCTCTGCATCTAACAGCCTGGCATATTCTGTTTTAGACCCTGGAGGGTCTCAGCTTCCACAACAAGTTTTGAATGTTATTTTGGAGGCCAGAAGGCCTAGTACAAGGAAAGTTTACGCTGATAAATGGAGGAGATTTTTTATTTGGAGCAAAGTGAAGGACTTTGATGTTTCCAAGCCTGATTTAAGTGTTTCTCTTCAATATCTTACTGAGTTATTGGACAAGGGTTTGTCTTTCTCCTCGATAAAGGTTCATGCTGCAGCCATTTCTGCTCACTATGACTGTGACCCTCTTTATTTTCTCATCCTTTGTTTAAGCAATTTCTTAGAGGGGCAAAGAACATAAGACCCCCATGAGAGCTCCTACTCCTGCTTGGGATCTCAATTTTGTGTTGGAAAAACTTACTCTACAACCTTTTGAGCCTGCAGCTACTGCCGAGTTAAAGTATTTATCATGGAAGACTGCTTTTTGTTGGCCATTACCTCTGCAAGAAGGGTTTCTGAATTACAGGCCCTTATGGCAGTGGAACCTTTCCTGATTTTCCATAAGGATAGGGTATCTTTGCGTACTAATCCTTCCTTTATGCCTAAAGTGGTTTCTAGTGTGGCCTTGAACCAAACTATTCATTTGCCTACTTTTTATGCAAACCCCCAAAATAAAGGGGAGAAGATTTTGCATACTTTGGATATTCACAGGCAGTTGCGTTATTATTTGAGCAGAACCAAGGGGTTCAGGCAGTCTCAGCAGTTGTTTGTTTCTTTTGCTTTGGGTTCTCAGGGAAAACCTGTTTCAAAACAAACTATTTCTAAATGGATTGGTTTTTGTATTTCTTTCTGTTATTCCCATCATGGTAAGGAGATTCCAGCTGGAATCAGACCTCATTCCACTAGAGCTACTGCCACTTCTACTGCCTTTCTAAGGGGGGTAGCTACAAAAGATATTTTGGAAGCAGCCACTTGGAGTTCAGTACACACTTTTTCTAAACATTACCACCTTCCTCTTTATTCTAAGTCTAGGGCTGGATTTGCCACTGCTATATTACATGGCATTTTAGCAGCCCCTAATGCTTTATGATTTTGCCATCCTCCCTTTACCTCTGCTTTGGGATTCTACCCATATGTAAGGACTGCAGCAATGTGAGATGAAGAACATAGTACAGTTTTGTACCTACCATAAATGTAGATGTTCGAAGATCCACATTGCTGCAGTCCAATTTACCCTCCCTCCTTCCCCTCTGTAGTTTGGCATGACTATATGGTCTGGGTGATGCTGGTTGTTGGGCATGTTTTTGGCAGGTATCCTGTTTTTGGGCTGTGGCCTTTCTTTTTAGGGCCTTCTGACATCTGGGGCAAGAAAAGACTGAGGATATGACGTCGGTCATGCGCTTTTATACCCTGACGCTCTGATGTCAGATCTGAGCGCCCATGACCGACGTCAGCCTAATACTTTGGTATTCGGGCCGACCGAGGACAGCGGACTACCCATATGTAAGGACTGCAGCAATGTGGATCTTCGAACATCTACATTTATGGTAGGTACAAAACTGTACTTTCTAACTTTACCCCATCTCCATTCCACCTGTCCCACAAAATATACCTGAATCTGGCTTAACTCCAGGTATTACTCAAGACCAAGTCCTAAACATGCTATCAAAAGCTAAAAATACTGCATCAGTGGGTATTGACAATATCCTTGGATTCATCTTAAATAGCAAGAAGCGTGATTTAGTCAAACTGCTAATAACATTGTTCAGTCTCAGCTTCCATACAGGGTTTGTACCAAGAGAATGGAGAACAGCTACAGTCATTACCTTGCAAAAGGGAGGACCTTCCACAAACCCAGGCAATTGCAGACCCATTAGTCTGACCAGCCTCATATGGAAAGCCATGTAAAGAACTATCATGGAACTAATCATTCATTTCATAGGAAACCCCCAAAGACTGGAACTGTCTCGGTTTGGATTTGTCAAGGGCAGGTCATGCTTACTCAACCTGGTAGAGTTTGTTTGCAGAGTAAGTGGTAAAATCTGATGTACCACTGTCTCTGACTTACTGTATATTAGATCTCAGTATTCTAAAGATGACAGTTGTGTCCATGTAATTTGAACAGTAACCAGTTTCAGACTTGTTCTTATTTAACTTGAAATCATACTATCTTAATGTGTTTAGCAGCACTGTTCGTCTCATGTCATGATGTTTTTAATTCTAGACCCACACTTACAAACCACCACTTATATTTACTACAGCTTCTGAGCCCTCAATTAACTTTCCAACAAGTCTTTGGAATTTCTGTGGTGCTGTAGGGATACTACACGGAAGCTTAAGGTATCTGTACCTTTCTAATATTGTGCTACATTAACACATTTTGGAACTTTTTGTGTAGCTTTATGTACCACAGTTTATGGTTTGCTTCTAATACTGGAAAGACTTTAACTTGGCATTATTGATACCAGTTATTCAGCTATACTCAGTAGGTAATGTTTTCTTTTAGTTAGTTTATTTTGATCCTGTTATTCAAGATAAATACAGAATGTGGCCCCTGCTTTGCAGCAGTAATTTTTTCACCTTTTAATGTTTAGTTGCTTCTTAGCAACACCTATTATCTCCATCTGCTTCAGTATTGCTTAGTTATACTCCTGAGAGCTACTATTACTTCCCTTGAAGCATGTATCACTGACACAGCATGAAGTTTATTTATATCTGATTTTCTCCTAACAGACTTCTGCATCCTGTGAATAAATGTGCATAGTTATGAAGGATAGCATTGTTGTCACTCTGCACAATATTTTAAATGTTTCTTTTATTACCTGACTGTTATTATGCAGGCTCACTCCTTTCACACTTTGAAGTTTTTTTTTTTACAGTTTCAACTCCTCACAAGGTTCACAAGATCTTAAAGCACTTATTTTTATAGTTGGGTGCAGTAGCTCTTTACCCAGTGGATGTTATTTGGTGTCCTGCATATGTTAACAGTGAGCACATCTCTCTCTTCTGGGCTTCTTAACCCCAGTACTTCATTATTGCCTTCAGAAAAAATCTTGCACTGTATTTGCACATTGTTTAACTAAATTTCAGCATTTTCCTTATTACTTATCAACCTTCCTTGCCAACAGTCTGACCTGTATATTTGTCTTTAGTGATTGTGATGCATTTTCAGATTTCACTGTATTTTTTCACTTTAATAATGCCAACAACAGCTAATTTTCATGTTTCTATTTAACAGCAAATGCATTATTTTGAG
Source organism: Protopterus annectens (assembly GCF_019279795.1). Lineage (NCBI taxonomy): Eukaryota > Metazoa > Chordata > Ceratodontiformes > Protopteridae > Protopterus > Protopterus annectens. The sequence goes on along the minus strand of NC_056750.1, from coordinate 401,303,208 downwards.
CACACAATTTTACACATCTTCAGAAATGGCTCTTTCTGTCAAATTCTACATACTTGATCAAATACTGGAAATGTCTTCCTTTCATGCTTTTAGTAACATGTACAAATTGGAACTTGGATTTCAACTACATCTTGTTTTTCTGTGTCCCTTATTGCTGTCTTTCACATCCCCATTACTGTTTCAGCGTATTCTCACTGCATTTCCAATTTTTACTTTTTTAATAACATTTTATCTTATGCACTTCTAATTCTTCATTTAATCATTTTAACTGTACATTTATATTTTCACTTGCTCTACTTATATCCACATGTATATTGCTTTTAAAAGCCTGCCGCTTGTTTTTTCATTTGTTACAACAAAAATTACTTTTTCTCATAGTAATAAATCATGTAGCTCACCAAATTCAGTCTTTGGCTAGATTCTTCAACTCATTAAGAGAAATGCCTATAGTCTCTGTAAGAGATTATGCCATTGTGAATAACAAGTAGTAAATAGTATCATCTTGCTGGTCTCACAGTAACTGCTGAACTTTATTTAAGAAAAGTGGAAGTGTTTCAGCAGTTCCACTCATTGTAAGGACCAAATCAAATCTATAAATCCACCACTTCCAGTTTTCTCCTAAGTTCGCTTGTAGAGATAGAATTCTTTTAAATTAACAATTTTGCAAAACGCTAATGGCTTTTTGTGCCAAACTCTTAATTTAACAGCTTGGCCATTGCGTAATTGATTCACAATTATGGACACATGCTAATACAGCATAATTACAACTGGAACCCAGAGGGACGTAAACACCTGCTGTCCACGCATTAATATTAATGCCATAAATATGTGTGGGTCCACTAAAGCTTCATTGTCTGGAAGCTGTTTTTAAAACTAATTTTTTTACAAAAATGATGCAGTACGAGGTTTTGTTTTTACACAAAAAAATTGTTTTTATGCATAAGGATGCATGCAAACACTGTTTTTTAAATACATTTCATGTTGCACGTTTAGACATGATCTATAAGCCTTCAGTCTGTAACAGCTGTATGACAATACATCTGACTGCTGTTTTGAATGCAATGTAATTGTTTTACATTATCAGTAATGTTTTTGGTTGCTTCCCCATGAGCATAAAACATAAAGGAAGATTGTTTCAGGTTAGCGAAAGTAAGCTCATTTTCAATTGTTTGCTAATGCTTCTGACAGTGCTTGGCAAAGCAGTGTTATTTATTTTTTATAATGAATAAAATGCGGTGTGCAGCTTCCCTGTGATCATCTTTTTTCTCTGAATCATGTAAAATTAGTACCATGTGTTTGGTAATTTTTATAACAATACTTGGTAAAAGCAGTTTATTTTTTATCAGTAGAACATTGATGTATGTTGTTGCCTCAGAAGTATTTCAAAATTTTGCATGATCATAAACTGCAAAGTAAGTATGTTTCAGCTCAACTTTGGTAGCAGTGATGGAAGCACAGTCATTTAGGTTGAATATGTTATGCTGTTTCCCTGAAATAGTCTTAAAATGCTGTATGAAGTTGCCCCAGATTCATAAATTTCAAAGCCAAATCAGCTTTTATCTAGGACAAGCTAAAACATTCTGGCTTTGAAATTTGTGATTCTGAGGAAGTTCCATACAGCATTTTAGGACATTTTCAGTATTTAAGACAATTTCAGGGAGATAACATACTGTATTCAGCCTGTTCAGCCATTTTACACTATAGCACTTCTGACAGCACTTGTAAAAACAGATTTGTTGACTTTTATCAAGTGCAGAAAGTTGCCTGCTGCACCTCTTGTTATTTTTTCCTCTGAGATATGTAAAATTAGTCTCAGTTGTTTACTAGTGCTTCTGATAGTACTTATGAAAAACTGCTTAATAATGGAGTGTTTACAGAGGTCTGTAACATCAACTTTTGAGAGTGGTGTGTTGATAATAAAAGCATTGAATGTTCTCAGAAATTTACTCCCACTTAGCATCAGGTTGGCCACAGTTAAATATACATCTCTGCCATAGGTTAACATCTTTGAGGAATTTGCAACCATAATAACTTCTAGCTGAATCAGCATGACTACAGAACACACAAACCAACAAAAACACATTCAATAAGGAGACTTTGAGCAGTTGAGCATTTTTGTTCCTAAATAAACCCGAACTTTATTCCAGTAAATAAATCAAATAGTTATTTTTAAAACATAAGTAAATCTCATGTTATAGTGATCTGATTACATAACAAAAGCAACAGAAGCCAGTGTTTATAAACATGGCCAAAACAAACAATTAAGACTTTTGAATACATAAGAAAATTCATAGATTCATAGTAGGCTAACTGTTCTTTATGAACCATTTTAAGCCCAGCCAGTTACCCCAAGTGAGAATCAAACCCTACACCTTGTGTATTTAAGGCAAACACCTTAACCATTATGCCAACCTCCCATCAAAATACATGGCATTGAGTATGTACATAGTTGAAATTCAAGATACTCTAAAAAATGTAACTACACACAACAAACATCTAGGATATGAGCATACACATTTGGAATGAGTATATTACTGTAGACATAAATCATTTAGCTGTTTTTTCCATTTAATATATATTTAATATTTAGATCCGCGGTGGTGATGCTGCAGTAGCGTTGTCGCCTCACAGTAAGACGCTGACCTGTTCGACTCTCAGGAGCGTCTTCTGCGTGGAGACATGCGTGAATGGGCATACCTTCGTTGAAGGTTGTGCATTAGGGCTGACAACTCAGCACGTAAAAATCAACTGCCAATCATTAGCGGACCGGAGTTCCGCTGTGGCGACCCCTAACCGGGAAAAGCCGAAAGACACAACATATTCTCATTCAGACTTGTTTACAGATAGATGAATTATAGCTCAATATTTTGAGAAGCATTATAAGTGTGACCCAGCACAGAGACAGTCACCATGTCCCTTGCAGGTTTCACCATAGCAATTAATGAACGAGGACAGTTGGATACTTTGCTTTTTTTATTGTATTGTTTGTGTCCCTGTACCTTGTTGTCCATGAAACCTATAATGACCATCATCCAGGCAGCCATGAGGGTGCTTTGTGCTCACAGTGGCATCCTGTTAATGACAACATTTTCATTTTGTTTGTGTGCCTAACTCCATTCTTGGTGGTAATATGAGCGTTTGCCTTATTGTGAGAGCAGCCTGTGTCCACTTAGTCTGCACATACACACACTTGGGGGATTGCCATCACTGGTTTGGTGGGCCACACTCACATCCTCCTGCCCTGTTCCTCCCTCCCCTTCCCTCCCCCCACACTGTCTGACAAGCATCCACTCTCCAGCAGGATTTTGTCCATGGAGCCACTGTGCTTGTTGGGCGAGAACAATCATTCGTCTTCCCTGCACCATCAAGAACCCAAACTGCTAATCAGACTCATGTTACTTGGGTTGTCTTGTATTTATATCTGTAAGGTACCAACACAGCCTGAGCAGTCAGATATTTAACAGATGATCTCACACTTTGATTAACAGCAGTCAGAGTAGTAGTTGTGCAGGCAAATCAGTCATGAAGTATGTTATTAAAAAGAGAGAGGCATATCAGTAACAGACACAGTAACAGACATGCACCTATACCTCAAAACATTTCTGAGCAGCACTTACAGAGACTGATAATAAAGTCAGGAAAAATGGTATTCATGGAGCCTACTGAGACAAAGGGGGCCATGCCCTCTGCGCACTAATACAGTGCATTTGAGGCAATGCAAATGAATGGAGAATTCCAATGCTACTAATCACAACACTCAAAAAAGTGCACAAATAGCTAATAGATTGCTGAAGAAGCCAGACAGGGAGAGGTGAAAATATAGCAACAATATATGCAGAAAACTGTGATGTTTGCAGATGACATTGTGACCTGTAGTGAGAGTAGGGAACAGATGGAGGAGACCCTGGAGAGGTGGAGATGTGCTCTAGAGAGAAGAGGAATGAAGGTCAGCAGGACTAAGAATATGTGTGTGTGAATGAGAGGGAGGATAGAGGAATGGTGAGGATGCAGGGAGTAGAGGTGGCGAAGATGGATGAGTTTAAGTACTTGGGATCAGCAGTTCAGAGTAATGGTGAGTGTGGAAGAGAGTACAGTTAGGATGGAATGGGTGGAGAAGAGTGTCAGGAGTGATTTGTGACAGACGAGTACCAGTAAGAGTGAAAGGGAAGGTCTACAAGAGGGTAGTGAGACCAGCTATGTTATATGGGTTGGAGACAGTGGCATTGACAAAAAGGCAGGAGTTAGAGCTTGATGTGGCAGAGTTGAAGATGTTAAGATTTGCATTGGGTGTGATGAGGATGGACAGGATTAGGAATAAGTATATTAGAGGGTCAGCCCAGGTTGGAAGGTTTGGAGACAAAGCCAGAGAGGCAAGATTACGTTGGTTTGGACATATGCTGAGGATAGATGCAGAGTATATTGGGAAAAAGATGCTAAGGATGAAGCTGCCAGGTAACAGGAAAAAAGGGAGGCCTAAGATAAGGTTTATGGATGTGGTGAGAGAGGACATGCAGGTGGTTGGTGATAGAGCAAGATGCAGAGGACAGGAAGAAATGGAAACAGTTGATCTGCTGTGGCGACCCCTAATGGGAGCAGCTGAAAGAAGAAGAATAAGATTTGCAGAAAACTGTGATACCTTGTGGCCACTGCTGAAAAGCCAGCAAATACTTACAAGAAGTCCATCCTTTTGCTGAAGACTGTCAGATCGGTAAAGGTCGGGGAGCATGCTGCAGCTCCTGTTAGTCAAAGCAGCAAAACACTTCATATAGGCTTACATTCTGCAGTTTACTTTAAAATGTGTATTAAGATCTGAATTTTTTATATGCCTCAATTAATTAATAACTAAAGACTGTACGAGTACAAATAGTGAATAGCCAAACTGCCCTTACATCTACAAAACATTAAATAAAAACTTGCACTACAAAGTAATAAGGATTGGGTATAACTCTCCATATCACAAACATATAGAAAAATATGTTGTTACTTACCCCAGAAGAAGTTAGTGCATCATACAGTATTGCATTCTAGTGCTAAGCTCCATACTACAACTACTGCTTTGAAGTGACCTAGCCTGAAGACTTACAGAATATAGTGTCCAGTCAACAGATACAAGAGACAGCTGATGGGGTCACTTACTGTTAAGCAAAAAAAGAATTGCAATGCTCCAGATAAAATAGAATTCCAGGCATTTTAGGTGCAGATCCACTGCCAAAAATTATACTCAAGAGGTCTGATTTGAATACATAATATCAGACAGCAAGTTCCTGTAAAATTAATATTTTATGTTCTATTAGCAGAATATCACAGTGAGAATGCCCATTATTTACTTTATAGGTTATGATCCTGGACCAATTGAATGTAGGGAAGTTATGAAATATTCCAAAAGTAGATCCTCATGTATTATTTCCGAGATGATGGTAGAATTCAGTATATTACTAGTATGTTAGAAAAAAATAGCCGCAGTGGTGAAGCGGTAGCATTGTCACCTCGCAGCAAGAGGTTCTCCTGTTCGATTCTCGGCTGGAGCACCTTCTGTGTGGAGTCTGCATGTCCTCCCCACGGTTGAGTGGCATTTGAAAGACATGTGTAAATGGGCGTGCCTTAGTTGAAGGTTGGGCGTTGGGCTGGCACCTCGGCACCGTAAAAATCTACTGCCAATCATTAGCGGACCGGAGTTCCGCTGCGGCGACCCCTAACCGGGAAAAGTCGAAAGAAGAACAACTAGTATGTTAGAAAAATCTATGTGAAGTAGATGGAGGCCAATGATATCCACACATAAAGAAATAAGTAATACACAAGAAAGAAGGTTTTTCTTAGATTTGCATGTAAACACTTCTTAAGAACACAGTTTAAAGCCATTCTGTATGTAGCCCCATAGTAACCTGTCTTATATGTAGTGAATGATGTAGCAAATACTGTTGCTAAATAATTTTAACCAAGCTATCCAAAGCCACATGTAAACATGTGTATATCCAATTGACATATGTACACATTCAAAAAAAGGTAGCCAGTCCATTTCATTCCAGTGGTAGATGGAAAGAATCACTCGTGTCCTCTAACTAAATTGCTCTGACTGTAATATCTGTTCATTCATTTTTAAGGTAAATATGGATTTTTTTCCTGGTCTGTTCTCCAGCATACCCTGTTTCTACCCCCCCTCCCCCATTGTAACCACATTCTGGCCCATATTTTAACCCGCTATCCAAGTTCTTTCCCACATCCAGCCAAGAAACCAAACTCATTATGTGATGCACCTACAACAGCACACCTTCAATTAACCTACGAGTTCTCATCCACGTGCATTTTTCTTTATTAGCTAGAATAAATGCATTTGACGTATTATATGTAGAACATGTTTTAATTTCTATTTTAATGATGTCATCTTTACATCTCCCACTTTAATTTTGTGGCAACATACTTAAGGAAAATGGCAAAAATTGTGGGAACAGAACATAACTCCAATATGCATTTTTGACATTACCTTTTTTAAAATATAACTGACAGCTCTGTTATCCTTATTTTTTTCTTTTGCATTTTTACAAGCAGTTTATAGTCAGGCAGATGTGTCTAATCCATCAGATCTAATGTGGCCTTCTCTTCTAGAATTTTGTTTAACATGATTTATTTGCATTTATTTAGGTTTTCTTTGATTATGTGTACAAAACTACTAGATGCTTTGGTCCAATGGAATCTCAGCGTTTGCTCTGAATTTCATGTCTCTGTATGTACCTGAACAGATTCTTTGTATGGTGTGACTGATTTATGGCAGAATAATCCCATCACTGAATGCTATGAGATATGTAATTTATTTATTAAAGGATATGAAGTTATGGCATATTTCTTTATGTTAATGATGCTGGTTGCTCTGGCCGGAAGTCAAGTAACATTCATGCAGATTGTTGGATGGTTAGGAGCTGTGACTTTGGCTTTCATTACTAAACATTGATTTGAATATTGACTTCCATGTAAACATGTTGTGATATTTTAGGCATAATGATTGCTAGTATGCATGCTTTCTCTCTAACTTGTTTTTACAGTCTGCAGGCAAAGGAGGCATAGAGAATGAAAACAAGTTAGGTTTAACCTGTAATGTGGGCGGAGGACAGAATAAGTGCACTGGAGAAAGGGGAGATGCTATGTGGAAAGAACAAGAAAAGCAGAATCAGCTCAGCAGTAAATATATGACTTTCAGATAATAAAAGTAAATTAAAACTCAAAAACATTAACAACCAGTGTCTGTTCAGCACTGCATCCTTTTTGTAAATCAAGGATTACCCTTTGGAACAAGAAATGTTAAAAATTCTTTGTTAGATAGACTTATCTGTAGCCACAGTAATCTACATTATAGAAAGGGCAGCGGGTCTGAAACAGATTACTGTGGTCACTGAAATGTGAAAATAATGGCCTCTTTTAACTTTCCACAAGATGAACTTCATACTATAGTAGGTTACTGATCGCCAAGGACAGAAACTTTGTAGGTACTTTGAAACTGAATCACTATACCTACTGTACAGAAGTGCCAAAACTTGCATTATATTGATGTGCTGTGCCTATGTTATTGCATACTTGGACAGATGCAGGCATAGTACATTGCCAAGCCACATCCCAGGGAGGACATACCTGTATAATGAGATAGTAGGGAAAATCTTTTTTTTTTTTTTTTTGTGCAGTGACATTACATATAAAGGTTAGACATTTCTTTTTAAGTAATGCTGGTATATAATAGCAATAAATCGTATTTGGATGTGGTTAATGCAAATGTACCCACCGCTGGCTTTGTTTGGTCACTTGGACTTCACTGTTTTAATACAACAACATCAGCCGGGGGTAAACCATGCATTACTCACACCTAAATGTTATTTACTGCCTCACTATTACAGAGCAGCATGGAATTCATCAGGACAGAAACAAACTACAGAGTGAAATTATTGCTATAATTGGTGTACAGCACTAAATGCTGTACCCTGATATGTTCAAGTACTTACTCCTTAGAAGGGTATACATGTCAGATTATGTTGTTTTGTGAAGTGTAGGTTGAAGTTGTTAGGCACTGCGCTGATCTAGCATAGTAGTCTGGGTCTGCATATGATGAACATGATGTGGACCGAGTCTTAATATAAGAGGTCTTGATCATGCTGCACAGTATACTCTTAATTCCACAAGAGCAGATTATCTGTGACTGCTCACACTTTGCAATCTGATGTAGTTCTTGTAACTGCATCTTATTGCAAGTGTATGTTAAATGAGTGCCCTGCAGCAGGTATTACTTTTGGAGGATATTTGTTGGAATGGGCTTTGTGGCAACAGAGTCCAGCAGTAAACATTGCACAGACACAGAGAAGGAAACAAAACAATAACTTATTCAGATAATGGATCCTCCAGAGTACTGTCATCTTCATCTGTAATACAGCAGAGTGTAGATGCCATATTTTTTTCTAATGTTTTTCAGGTCTAACAGTGTGCCTAAATTAGGTAGAACTGTGAAGATTTCCAGTTTCTGTCAGTCTAGTTTCTGGGTTTGTACTGACATTCATCCATGGGTTTGATAGTTACACTGCTGGAAACTAAAGATTTAAACCAATGTAAGATAGCCCACAAGGTTTCTCATGTTCTCACTGTAGAAGCCTGTTACATAATCCTAATATATTTAGAAAATGAATATGGGAAGATTCAAATCCTGTACCCTTGGAATAGTAAGCAGTTTATTATAGCAATAACCCACGCCTGGGTGTGGGTAATGCTAAATTTACCCACGGTTGGCGTGGTTTGGTCCCGAGGCTAGGGACCAAACAAAGCCAACCGTGGTAATTTAGCATTACCCACACCCAGGCGTGTTATTGCTATTATATTATGACATTATTTAAGAAAAGAAACTATTACTTTTCTTAAATAATGGCATAGTATAATGCCTGTTTACTGCCCTTCCGCAGATGTCTGGCATCCGCGGCAGTTCTGATGTACTGCGCGCCTGCGCAGTACATCAGAGCTGTGCAAAGCAACGGAGAAAGCAAGATCTCCGTTGCTTTTTTTTTTAGTGTTTCGCTATGTTAAATGAGTTTAACATAGCGAGACAGTTTTAAAATAAGCAACGGACCTTTTTCCATTAGTATAACTCGATTTACAACGGGCACGCTGGCCAATCAGCGTGCACGTTTTGGGGGGCTCATGGTATAATAACAGCTTTAGTCCTCTTTGCTAACTGCCAGACAAAAAAATACAGAATGCTGTACAAATTTGCATGTCATCTTGGCTCAGGGGCTATGCTAATATTTTCTGTATTGCTCATATTATAATATATGTGCTGCCAAACCATGCAGTAGCCCCACTTTCAGGTCATAAGTCTTCCCTTGTAGAGACTGCAGAAAGTAACATTTTTAGATTTATTTGTCAAATAGTGCTGAGCAACAGTGCTCTGAAGGTAAAATGGCTACCAGCTGGTGTCAGAGCTTCATTCTTGTAAATACAGTAACTTTCAAGCTGCTTAATTAAAGTTACTGTTCTCTGCTCACTGTCAAACTTAGCATAAATAGCCCCTCCTACTCTTTGAGAAGCCAAGATAGTGCTAAACTTAAAAGATTTCATTTTTCACTTGCTGTTTGCAAAAATATTTAGTCGGTTATCTTCAGCCTCATGGAAGAGATTAACTAATAAAATTACATTAGTTTAAAACTTTTCCCTGTTTAAGAAGACATTGAAGGTACATCTGAGGAAAGAATACAAAAGTACCTGTTGTCTGTTCATTGTTCATTAAGTAAGTCCATTTGTCAGTTGTCACTTGACTGGCCCTTAGCTCTGTGGACTGTTTCTCAACTAGCCCTTGAGGCTCTTGAGTTCAAGACTACTAGCCTACACATTAGAAAAGGTGTTTGTTTTGTTGTAACCATAAGTGTGTAAACTTTTTTCAAATGCTCAGTTGTACTATTATGAAACTGTTGTTCTCTGTGTCATAAACTTGCTGATAAAATGTTAATTGACTGTCATTACCATATGACTCAGGCTATTGCTGAGAAGAGTTCTTTGGTCAGTCCACCTACCTAGTCAACAAACAGTAAGTAAAAAATTATTGTTCCAGCTTTCATCACCACATAAACAAAGTGTGCACTGGTTCAATTCTTTTTGTAGTGGCATTTCCGATAGACAAAAATCTAACATCCAGTGAATACATCTGTCCTCCAGATGGTTAGAAAGTAGCCAAGAACTGTGTGTGAAAGTAGAGTGTAACCCTTTATCACCTCACAGTGCCCCATCATTTCTGCATCCCAGTCTAGTGTACATCTTTGCCGTAGCACCTTATTTGTACTTCAGAAGCATCCAGCCATGCAGTCACTGTTGTGGTGGTACACCACTCTAAGAAAACTAAAGTCCATAACTTAAAAACTCATCACCACTTTTATCGCTCGTCTAGTCAGGATAAAATAGACTAGTCTTTGTGGGTTCTATTCAAGCAGCTTTATTATGTACAAATACATCAGGATTGAGGCTTAATAACTTTAACTTAGATAAACTTATAAACAAACTAGCTATTAGACTCATACATGCTCACTCTCTGGCTGCACTCTCAAAATGGCACTGAAGCTAGCACATGCTTGCTATTTATACGCACGTGCTGACCTTGAAATGCTTCTTAAAGGTACAACATACACACTGTTCTACAACTATAAAATCCAACAAGCAGCAAAGTGACTCACTCTATTCAGTGCTTATTGCCACACAGGGAAGCTCCGTTCATATCTCCCTCAGGCAAATATCAGATCCCAAACAGTTCAAGCTCTTCATTAAAAAATCACATCCCTGCTATTTGGAATTGTAAATGCCCAAACTCTTACTTGCCAGATGTAGACCACCAAGTACACCCTTAATAACCAACAGGTACACCTTGTGTGTCACACTTCCCCTACATTCACGCACCTCTTATGTTTCATCAGCCTGCAATACCTCTGGTCAAAGATCAATACCCTGTTAATTAAGTCATGTATTAAACTAAAATCTTATTGCATTTTGTACGCACATGAATACTATTCCTTACATATTTGTAGTATTGTTTACATATATGTATATGGAGTTACATAATATATTATTGCCATATAATGCTATTGCCTACTGTAGACACACCACTAGGATTAGAGTAGCACTGTTAATCTCACTTTTATGTGTGTCCTGTAATTTATCTACTAGGAAAGTGTCTAAGCTTCCTCTAGTTAGTAATGTGTAAGCCTGTGAAAAGTATTCTTTGAGCAATGCATTAGGTAACTGTTTGTTAACAATTATACCTTGCTTTTCTAACTCATGTCACAGCAATCATCTTTTCTGTATATTCCACACTATGTTTGTGCAATCTTCCTTGCAGTGTATTCCAGACTATGTTGTATGTGTTTCAGCAGCATAATTTTTGGAGCTTTTCTCTCCAAGTCTCCACTTATCATGGGTCTCTGCAATCAAAACTTCACAGTAAATAAATGCAAATAAACAAATGTAATAACCCTTCCTGGTGGCCAATGCGATTTGCAGTGCACAAAAATGTAATGTGCTCTACAATATATGTAAACTGTAAGTACAAGATTTGCACTTTCCAGTGTTGTGTATACTTCTTCTCCTTGAACTGTGCTGGAGTATTTATTGATCGAGCATACTGTAGCTTTGTTAAAAAAAGTAATGTAAATTTGGAAAGATTAATAGTTAGCCTTCTCTGCCATCTAGAGGATAGAAAAAACAATTGCTGAATTTAGTTAGCACAAACCAGTTCGGGCAAGCAATTGCAGTCAGATATTAAATTAACTCTTTCTTTGTCCCTCTATCTGTACTGTGTTTCAAATAAGAGTCCAGTCATGCAGCCAGTAAAAATCACAAGAAAAGGATGCTTTGCAATGTATTTTGTGGTAAACTGCATTCTTATTCAGTGTACGTATTACATATGCATATCTGAGGTACGTTGCTTGTCTGGAAAAATGTACTTATTTATTGATGACAGTCTCTATAAAGTCCTGAAACTAGAGCAAATTGGTTACTTTTTGCAATGTTTGTGCTTCTTAGATAAAATGTGTTAATCCACTTTTTTGGATCTGTTTTCTGAGAATATTTTAATACCAATATATTTGATGTCTTCTCTATAACATCTGTGTTCGTCCCTGTGGGTAGTAGTCTGAGTATAATTGTATACCACCCACATTATTGCCGGGGAATCTTTAAGAATACATAATTCTTAACAATGCTTTATAAACAAAAGGTTTTGAACCAGTACTGCAGTGGCCAATTGTAAAGATTATTTTGAATAATTAAATAGCTTCCTTCTAACTTGAAAGTGTGGAATTTGTTTGGTTCATAGATATGATTATTTGAATGCGATTCATTTTGAAATTGTTTTAACAGTTTTCATAAAACACAATCATAGATTGCTTCCAGCACAGGTGTAGTATAAGTAGCAGCATGCATTGCTTATTCCAAGGGTTACATGCAGTAAACTTGAATGTTTTCAGTGTGTGAAATCACAGTGATTTTAGTATCATGTTGTGCACCAGAATATTTATTCTGAACAAATCGTGCTGTATTAAAATAATGTAGGAAATTATAATTACAGATCTAGAAACATTTTTAAAAATAATGTGATTGTTTTAGTCCTTATCTAGTTGCTAAGAGGCATACGTCAAGGTATTTCCCCTAATTAAAATATTTAAACGTATCTATGCATTTTCATTCATAGTATGTTTTATTTTTAATGCTAAGAAAAATACAAAATATTGCATATAAATATGTTGCCAGTTTGTGTGTGTGTGTGTGTGTGTGTGTGTGTGTGTGTGTGTGTGTGTGTTTTACATATATAATTCTAAAAACATTGAACTAATCCATCAGTTTTTGTGGTATTCTGGTGAATGCATCATTCTAACTTGTGGATAATTAGAATTCCAAATAGTTCAGATGGTGTGATGACATTAACCAAGACCATTTTGGAAATCCATGTAGTTGACAGAGCAACTGTTTCTTTGTAATACACACTCTCACACACACACACACACACAAACACAAACACTAACTACTCTGTTTAGAAAATGTGTAAGAAATTATGTTATCAGGGAAGGCTTTACCCCTCCATACCCATTATGTACATATCATTAACTTTGGGCTTAGAGAATTAATTTTAAGTAAGCTTTGGTAACTGAATCATTTGACAAAAAAAGTAAAAAAAAGATGCCATTGCTATTCTTGGTAAGTACCTAAAGTGTTTCATGAATACATGCCGTGTCATCGATGACCCATTATTCAAAGACTCTAGAGGCGAGGCTTACTGAACAAATTGTAGTCTGACAAAACTTTTATTTCTTTATGTGAGGGGGGAGCTGTCACCACATGCAAGAGTTTGTGTGTTTTCCACTCCCTTACTTACTATAGCTAACTGTAAGTTTCCAAAATATTGTTTAAAGTTGTAAGAATTTTATAAAGTTTAAAGTTTCACTGAAGTACTTTTAGAGCAGTTAGTCTCATCCCAGATGGGGTTTGACTAATAAGGCATCATGGAAAGACCTGTCATATTTTTTTAAATCTTTGATTTCTATGCAAAATAAAAGTTTCTGATTTAGCATAACCAAAAACTGTGAACTACTGAAGAACATATACAATGGATTGACATTACCTTCTGAAATCAGCTTGCTTTTTCTCATCACGTATTAAGAAGTCTGCATGCCCAGCAGATTTTTGATACAGAAATGTCTGTAGCCTCAATGCATTTTAATTAAGATTATAATGTTGTTAATATCCCGTTATATATTTGAGATAAAAATGCTAGAAAATGTGAAGACTGTGAGAGATTTCAAACAGAAGTTATGTTTTGTATAGCTGCAAAAAACTGTCTTTGCTTGTGAATGTCCATATGGGAGTGGATTATGGAAGACGGTTTAAGAACTGTTGACTGGAGACAGCATTATGTATTTACTTATTTTTTATATTCTGCATTTAGACTTGAAACCTTGTTAAAATTAGTGGCACATTTGCTGAAACACCTAAATTTGCTTGCAGTAAAACAGTATTTTGTATTATCAGAATAGGATCCACTAGATTTTTTTACTGTATTGTTGTCATTTTTCGGATAGGTGAAATAGAAACAGCCTTATCAGTTTCTGTTGTGCTACTTTAAAAGGACTTTTCCTTAAAGAAAAATAAAAATGTAAAAAAAAAAAAAAAAAACCCTTTACTAACAAATGCATGAACATATGCATAATTCTGTTTACATAGAAGGGGTTTGTTATGTACAAACAGTGTGCATCAATGAATACTGTGACACAAAGTTTGTACTTGGTCTAGCCATTTTGTCAGCACAAGTAAATAGC